>NC_091330.1:17451531-17471531 GCF_038502225.1 Cherax quadricarinatus
CCCTGACGTGAGTGTTTATCATATCTTGATCCGCTCAGTGATTAATCAACTGCTGGTGTACAGGTACTAAGTTCATTTGCATGTTATTTCCTTTAATCTCTGATATGGCTCTGATAATGTCCTCTTAACGTAGCAATCGAAAACATATATGTCACTAGTACTCCTGTCTCGTTCTGTCCAGGATTCGATTCCTTATAAAACTATTTTTTTTAATCGAATGAAATGATTATAAATTAGGTAACCAACTTATCATACCATTATAGACTCAACTCACGTGTGAGATCTGATCTGATGTTATCGTTATATTAACTTTAGTAGATTTCTCAACATTCTTTATTTTAGGTTTGGTTAACTTTGTGAATCTGATCATAACATACATTAGCTCCAGTAAATACAATTCAATTCAAATTCAAAGTTTATTCTCTATAAGGATTACAATGCTGAGTTTACAGAATTTGGTTATCGTGTGGTTTGCATGTAGTAAAATAATGATTACAGAGTGTACCACTAGAACACCTAGCATGGCTAGGCATTTCAGGCAGACTTAGTTTAATTCTTAATTTTAAAATATTACAAATTATGAGTCATGCAAGCGATATCATGTTTTGATGAGTTAGTTATGCCGCCTGGCGCTAGATTATTGTGCATCTCATGCTGTTCCTGTCAGCGGTAGACCACTGAGCATTGTTACAAACTGCTGACAACGAGGAACCACTGAAATTGTAAGCCAATGTTGACATTCAAGTGTCACCAGAAGTGAGAAAGAGATGTTTGTTTATTAGACTGGGTGGTGGTCGGTGTGGCTGGCTGATTCCTGTATATTATAAAGACAAAAGCAGTAGTTGGAAACTATTTTTACGACTTTTTTTTCGCCTGTCTAATATTCTTTTTCGCGGCAAATCGCCTTAATTTAAAAAAAAAAAAGAGCCTGTTGTACAGACTGCTTTTGTGTATATCTTCTACGACTCGTCGGTGTTGCTGCTTCACATACCAGGAGATTACCAGGAATTCCTCAGCATGAACTGACTTTTGACGCTGGGGAAGGTAGCAGTCATCAGCTGAGCCTCTTAATTAAGCAGTTCTGTGTTGTACTGGGACAGATACTTTGTGAACTAAGGTATTTTACTGTGATTGACACAAAAATATAAAAGTCTGTATTTCACCCTTAGGCTTCTCATTGGCTTCCCCTTTCTTTCTTTTCGACTTTCAAAAAATATTCTTGCCTCTACATACTGCTGCAAATACGTTATAATTAGTTAAATTATTAAGTCTAATATACAGGGCACTACAAGAGTGAGAGGCTACTTTTCAGTAATTAAACACTACATATATTGTATATATAGGTATACCTGATACTCTGGGGGAGGGGGATGGCACGTTTAACTCGTTCCACTGTTACTCGTGCATTAAATGTTATTAAAACACTTCTCTTTAAATATTAGTAAAACATCAGAGACGTAAACAGTTGACTCAGACTAATTATAAAAGTTTTCTTTTTGCAAATTATAATTTTCAAAACAGTACTGACAAAGTAACCGAACCATCCTTGAAATCAGGTGTATACCTGGAGTATACCTGGAGAGGGTTTCGAGGCTCAACGCCCCCGCGGCCAGGTCTGTGACTAGGGTGGATCAGGGCCTGATCAACCAGGCTGTTACTGCTGGCCGCACAACCCGACGTACGAGCCACAGCCCGGCTGGTCAGGTACCGACTTTAGGTGCCTGTCCAGTGCCTTCTTGAAGACAGCCAGGGGTCTATTGGTAATTCCCCTTATGTATGCTGGGAGGCAGTTGAACAGTCTTGGGCCCCGGAAATTTATTGTGTTGTCTCTTATCGTGCTAGTGGCGCCCTGCTTTTCATTGAGGGGATGTTCCCTCGTCTGCCGAGTCTTTTGCTTTCATAAGGAGTGATTTTCGTGTACAAGTTTGGTACTAATCCTTCTAGGATTTTCCAAGTGTATATAATCATGTATCTCTCTCGCCTACGTTCTAGGGAGTGCAGGTTAAGGAACTTCAAGCGTTCCCAGTAATTAAGATATTTTATCGCAGTTATGCGTGCCGTGAAGGTTCTCTGTACATTTTCTTTATTATTATTATTATTATTATTATTATTATTTCCAATTTGTGCACACATACAGAGGTACAAAAAAATACAGATAAGAGCAGTATGCCAAAGCCACTTATACTATGCATAGCATTACGGGCTGGCTTAAAATTAACTTAAGATTAACTAAGCAATGATTATTATTATTATTATAATCAAAAAGAAGCGCTAAGCCACAAGGACTATACAGCGCTGCTACTAAGCAATGATGAAATCAGTGATAAAACATTAATGTAAACAGATAACTATAAAGCACAAGTGAGTATTACAAAGACAGGTCATATGGTTGCATTCAGTTAGGTAGTGATTCTGTTAGGTAGTGTATTTAAAAAATAATAAAGTTAGATTGGGTTTTAGGTTTAACATTTATGTGATATAATTGTGAGAAACATTTAAGATATACAATTTATAATGTTCAGTTATTCAGTATTTATTTGGTTTTTGGGTGAGTAAGTAATCTTTGAGAAGAGACTTGAATTTATAAACAGGTTGTGTTTCTTTTATATTTACAGGTAATGAATTCCAGATTTTAGGGCCTTTTATGTGCATTGAGTTTTTGCATAGTGTGAGATGGACACGAGGAATATCAAAGAGTGATCTGTGCCTTGTGTTATGGTCATGTGTTCTGTTGAGGTTGGCAAGGAGATGTTTGAGGGGAGGGTTAATATCAGAGTTAAGTGTTCTATGTATGTAATAGGTGCAGTAATAAGTATGGATGTTTTGTATGGTGAGTAGGTTTAGTGTATTGAATATTGGTGGAGTGTGCTGCCTGTAGTGAGAATTTGTTATCATTCTAACTGCAGCCTTTTGTTGGGTAATTAGTGGTCTGAGATGGTTAATTGTTGTTGAGCCCCATGCACAAATTCCATAGGTGAGATAGGGGTAAATAAGAGAGTGATATAGGGCCAGGAGGGCTGACTGTGGAACATAGTACCGTATCTTCGATAGTATGCCTACAGTCTTGGAAATTTTCTTAGAAATTTGATGTATATGTGTATGAAATTTGAGTCTATTATCAAGGTGGATTCCTAAGAATTTTCCCTCTGTTAGTTTTGTGATAGGTGATCCATTTATCATTATGTTAAGAGGGACATCTGTAGCTCTGTTACCAAACTGAATGAAGTAGGTTTTGTCAATGTTTAGTGTAAGTTTGTTAGTCCTCATCCAGGTAGATATTTTCTGTAATTCGGTATTTACAGTATTGGCTAGCGTGACTGGGCTCGGGTGAGAGAAGACGTATGTAGTGTCATCTGCAAATAGTGTGGGTTTGAGTAATTGCGAAGCATTTGGAAGGTCATTTATGTATAGGAGAAAGAGAAGAGGGCCAAGGACACTTCCCTGTGGGACACCAACTGTAATTGGTTGTGCAGAAGAGTTTGCCCCATTTGCGTACACATATTGGCTTCTGTTGCTGAGGTAAGACTTGAGGTAGTTGAGGTCAACAATTTCACCTGCCTTGAAAGGTGCTGTTAGTGTGCAGCAATATTCCAGCCTAGATAGAACAAGCGACCTGAAGAGTGTCATCATGGGCTTGGCATCCCTAGTTTTGAAGGTTCTCATTATCCATCCTGTCATTTTTCTACCAGATGCGAATGATACAATGTTGTGGTCTTTGGGGGCGATATCCTCTGACATTATCACTTCCAGGTCTTTCACATTAATTTTCCGCTCTATTGTGTAGTTAGAATTTGTTTTATACTCCAATACACTCTTAATTTCGTCACGTTTTCCATATCGGAGTAATTGAAATTTCTCATCATTGAACTTCATATTGTTTTCTGTGGCCCATTTAAAGATTTGGTTGATGTCCTCCTGAAGTCTTGCAGTGTTTTCAATGGAGGACACTGTAATGCAAATTCGGGTGTCATGTGCAAAGGAAAACACGGTGCTGTGGCTTTCATCCCTGTCTATGTCAAATATGAGGATGAGGAACAAGATGGGAGCGAGTACTGTTCCTTGTGGAACAGAGCTTTTCACCGCAGCCGCCTCAGACTTTACTCTGTTTACTACTACTACTCTTTGTCTTCTATTTGTTAGGAAATTATAGATCCATCTATCAACTTTTCCTGTTATTTCTTTATCAAGCATTTTATGCACTATTACACCATGGTCAAAGGCTTTTGCAAAGTCTGTGTATACTACATCTGCGTTTTGTTTGTCTTCTAGAGCATCCAGGACCTTGTCATAGTGGTCCAGTAATTGGGACAGGCAGGAGCGACCAGCTCTAAATCCATGTTGCCCTGGGTTGTGTAATTGATGGGTATCTAGATGGGTGGTGATCTTGCTTCTTTAGTATTGCTTTACTGTCCCCTTTGCGGAGTGGGGCTATGCCTGTTGTTTTTAGCAGCTGTGGGATGGCCCCAGTGTCCATGCTCCCTCTCCATAGGATGTTAAAAGCACATGGTACGGGCTTCTTGCAGTTCTTGATGAACACGAAGTTCTGTGAGTCTGGGCCTGGGGCAGAATGCATGGGCATGTCATTTATCGCCTTTTCGAAGTCATTTGGCGTCAGAATAATATCAGATAGGTTCGAGTCTACCAAATTCTGTGTCTCGCTCATAAAAAAATCATTTAGGTCTTTGACTCTCAGTCTGGTTAGCGGCTCTTTAAAAATCGAGTCATATTAGGACTTGAGAAGCTCACTGTCATCTTTGTAGGACCCATCTCGGTTAAGTAGGGGCCCAGTACTGGATGTTGTTCTCGACTCAGATTTGGCATAAGAAAAGAAATATTTTGGGTTTCTTTCAATTTCATTTGTGACTTTTAGTTCTTCCCGCGTTTCTTGACTCCTGTAAGATTTGTTATTTTTCTGACCAGTGCCTCTCTTTGTATTACAGTACATTGGCCTCTTTTAGCTGCTCTGTTATTCTTTGTCCTCGCATGTATAAGGAGCGCCTTTCTCTTTTTAGTTTACATCTTCTCTTCCTTTTCCTTAAAGGAATATACCTTGAGCATACCTCGAGTGCCACACAGTTAATTCATTCTACACATAGGTTAGGATCCGTGGTGCTTAGGGTATCTTCCCAGTTTATATCATTTAGGACCTGGTTGACTTGGTGCCACCTTATGTTTTTATTATTGAAGTTGAATTTGGTGAAGGCTCCCTCGTGACTGATCACATTTTGTTGGTCTGAGGCCCCCGGCATACCTGTCTGAACCTCTATTATGTTGTAATCTGAGTATATTGTTTTTGATATGGTAATATTTCGTATCAGATCATCATTGTTAGTGAAGATGAGGTCCAGTGTATTTTCCAATCTTGTTGGCTCTAATATTTGTTGGTTTAAGGTGAATTTGGTGCAGAAATTTAAAAGCTCATATGTGTGCGACTTTTCATCTGAGCTGCCTCCTAAGGTTATGTCTGCTACAACATTATTTGCTACATTCCTCCATTTTAGGTGCCTTAGGTTGAAATCCCCCACAAGCAAGATGTTTGGGGCAGGAGCTGGAAGATTTTTCCAGACAGTGGTCTATTTTCAAAAGCTGTTCCTGGAATTGTTGGGAAGTTGCATCTTGAAGCTTATATAGAACCACAATGACCAGGTTTCGGTTCTCGATCTTTACTGCCAAAATTTCAACTACATCATTAGAAGCATTTAGTAGTTCCGAGCATATCAGTGACACTGTGACGTACAGGCCAACCCCCCTTCTCCCCTTTTGCCTGTTCACTCTGTCGCATCTGTATGGTTATAACCCAGGATCCATATTTCATTGTCAGGGTGATTCTTTATGTGGATCTCTGTGAAAACCGCGAACATTGAGTTTGACTCTGTAAGCAGTCCACGGATGAAAGGTATTTTGTTGTTCATTCCTGGCTTTAGACTCTGTATATTTGCAAAGCTGAATGTCGTCGTATTGGTGTCAGTAACTTGAGGTTAAGAGCATTAAAGAACTGAAGTAAACATAAAACTTAATGAACAGTAATGAATAATTGAATTAGGTCTCATAACAGGAAAATCAGATCATTGTTTATTGTTGCATAATACTAAGTTTTATAGTTAATAATAATATCTGGCCTCTGATGTCTATTTATTAATATAACTTAAACATAAGTCACTCTTTAGTAAGAGTGCGTCATACACTAAAACGTGACTCAGATCAGTACGTCATACACTAAAGACGTGAATTAGACCAATGAGTCCAGCATGGTAAGCCAGCATACACTGTTGTTATAGCCCATCATAGTGTCAGCGGCTGCCCCACTTTCACATGTCCCCTCTACACATACCCTCTTATCTCGCCCCTGCCATGATGCCGGCACCATTGAACGGCTCATCTCACAAACAACCTTGCCACGGGATTTTCCATGATAAATAAAGCAGTATAGAAACTGGATAACAATAATCTGTACTGCAGTTTTTGTTAAGTGTGAATAAATTTGACTGACGCATAAAAAGGAACAAAAATATAAACCTGTGTTGCACATACTTAAAAATACAGTATTTACAGAACCATATTCAATTCAAATTCAAATTCAAATTCAAAGTTTATTCTCTATAAGGATTACAATGCTTAGTTTACAGAATTTGGTTATTGTGTGGTTTACATGTAGTAAAATAATAATTACAGAGTGTACCACTAGAACGCCTAGCATGGATAGGCATTTCAGGC
Source organism: Cherax quadricarinatus (assembly GCF_038502225.1). Taxonomy (NCBI): domain Eukaryota; kingdom Metazoa; phylum Arthropoda; class Malacostraca; order Decapoda; family Parastacidae; genus Cherax; species Cherax quadricarinatus. The sequence goes on from NC_091330.1 coordinate 17,458,246, forward strand.
AGACTTAGTTTAATTCTTAATTTTAAAATATTACAAATTATGAGGTAAGTTGGTATTATGGCTAAGTGACTAAACACTAGTTTGTGAGTTTAGCAATGTGAATGCTTTTGTTTTGGCACATTACATAGTTTCAGTATTGGAGTATCACAGGATTCATTATTTTAAGATTGAGATTAATATTTCTGTTTATGGTCAAATGGGTGAGTGAGTGTAAGTGTGAACCACCAGGTGGTATTCGTGTAGTTAGTTGATGGGGTGTATCAGGGAGATAAGATGTTTTCTAATGGTAGTTTTGAAGGTGATGAATGTGTCTGCAGTTCTAGAGTTCTCAGGTAGGGTGTTCCAGATTTTAAGGCCTTTGACATACATTGAATTTTTGTAAAGGTTTAGTCGGACACGGGGAATGTCGTAGAGATGTTTGTGTCTGGTGTTATGCCTGTGGGTTCTGTCACAACTATCAAGAAAGCGTTTTAGGTCAAGGTTGATATTGGAGTTTAAGGTCCTGTAGATGTAGATTGCACAGTAGTGAGTGTGGATGTACTGAACAGGGAGTAAGTTTAGATCTATGAAGAGTGGGGGGTGTGTTGCCAGGGATGGGATTTAGTGATTATTCTTACTGCAGCTTTTTGTTGGGTTATTATTGACTTTAGGTGTGTTGCTGCAGTTGATCCCCAAGCACAAATAGCATAGGTGAGGTATGGATAAATAAGTGAGTGGTATAGTGTGAGTAGGGCATTTTGCGGCACGTAGTATCGTATCTTGGAGAGGATCCCAACCGTTTTGGATACTTTTTTGGTTATGTGTTGGATATGGGTGCTGAAATTAAGGTTGTTGTCAAGGTATAGGCCTAGGAATTTGCCCTCATTATATCTGGTAATTAGAGTGTTGTCGATCTTAATGTTAATTTGTGCATCTCCTGCTCTGCTACCAAACATAATATAGTAGGTTTTGTCAGTGTTAAGCGTAAGTTTATTGGCTGTCATCCAAGTCGATATTTTGATCAGCTCCTCGTTAACAATGGTGTTGAGGGTGGCAAGATCAGGGTGAGAGATGACATAAGTCGTGTCGTCAGCAAAGAGAATGGGTTTCAGGTATTGGGATACGTTTGGAAGATCATTGATGTATATGAGGAAGAGCAGGGGACCAAGGACACTTCCTGCGGAACTCCAGTATCAAGTGGCCGTGTTGTTGATGCTGTGTCTTTAATGGTGACATACTGATACCTATTAGTAAGGTAAGATTTGAAATAAGCAAGGCGCATGGCCTCTTATACCGTAATGGTTAAGTTTGTGGAGTAGGATGTCGTGGTCTACTGTGTCAAAAGCTTTTCTTAGGTCAATAAAAATTCCTAGTGGATATTCCTTATTTTCCAATGCTGTGTAAAGCAGATCTAGCATTTTTATGATTGCATCATTAGTGCTTTTATTTTTCCTGAATCCAAATTGGCAGGGGTTGAGTATGTTTTGTGTCGTTATAAATGAATATAGTCTCCTGTGCACGAGTTTCTCAAAGATTTTGGATAGCAATGGTAAGTTTGATATTGGCCTATAGTTGTTTAAGTCTGTAGGGAGACCACCTTTATGTATTGGTGTAACCCTTGCCATCTTGAGTAGTGTCGGGAAAGTGCTAGTTTCTAGTGACTTGTTAAAAAGTAATGAAATAGCATGCAAAAGGACATGGGCCACTTGCTTGTACAGTAATGGTGGGACATGAGACAGATTCCCTGAGTTATTTTTAAGTGACTTTATAATCTTGGTGACTTCCGTGGGCTCAGTTGGTGCAAGATAGAAGGAATTTGGGAAATTCCCATCTAGGTAGTCCCTGGCATGGGCATTGGTATGTGGGATTTTATTGGCGAGATTAGATCCTATGGTTGAGAAGAAGTCGTTTATCTTGTTAGCTGTGTCAGTGGGATGTAGTGGTGTTTCATTAGGTTTAGTTAGGACAATATTCTTGGTTTTTTTCAGTTTGTGGGTCCCTAGAATCTGAGAGAGTGTTTTCCAGGTCTTTTTTATATCTCCTCTTGTGTCTGTGAATCTACTGGAGTAGTATAGGTGTTTGGCCCTTTTTATTACTTTGGTGAGAACTGATGAATAGTGTTTAAGAATATCTTTGTGTATTAAGCCCTGTCTATATTGCTTTTCATATTGGTGTTTCTTGTCAATGGATTTCAGAATGGTGCTGGTTAGCCATGGGCAACCAAGCTGTTTGTTTGTGATCTGTTTCGTTTTTATAGGACAATGTTTGTTGTATAGTCTAAGTAATTTGTTAAGAAAAATGTCTGTCCAGTCATCAATACCATTGGCATTGGAGAATTCTGTAGGCCAGTCAACAGTCTCTAGGTCAGCTGTGAACTTCCTTATTGAGGCCTCATCATGGAGTCTAAATGAGACTTTGTTGTATTCAAGTGGTGGTTTACTAATGTTTGTCAGGAGGAAGGTAGGGTAGTGGTCTGTAGTGCTATCTGTGATTATCCCTGATTTAAGGGGGGCTAGTATATTGGTCCATATGTGGTCTATTATGGTTGCACTTGTCTCAGTGAGCCTTGTTGGTTTAGTTATTGTTGGTATGAGAAGTGTGTTGTTCATATTGTTGATGAAATCAGTTACAGGCTGATCATCTAGTATGCCAAGGTTGATGTTGAAGTCTCCAGCTAAGAGAAGGTGGTGCTTATTCATTTGTCTGTTTGTTATTAGTGACTTTAATTTCTCACTGAAATTTGGGATGTTTGTGTGAGGTATCCGGTAAATGGCACCGATTGTTATAGGTGTCTTAAGGTTTTTTACAGTAAAATTAGCAAAAATGTATCCCCCATATTCATCACTAAAGCAAGTGGTGCTAATACAAGATAATTGGTTAGAGTAATAGATTGCAATACCACCCCCAACTTGGTTTGGTCTGCAGTTGTGAATTGCTGTGTATCCTGGTAGAGGGTAGATATCTATTGTGTCCTGCTTAAGCCAGGTCTCAGTAAGAATAATGCAGGAGAAGGGTGTCTTTAGTGATTCAAGGAGTGCCAGGAGGTCATCATAGTGTTTGCTTAAGGACCTGATGTTGTAGTTAAGTACTGATAGACTTTTAGCATTGTTTAGGATCGTGCTGGCTTGTGATGCTGTGTAATAAAGGCAGTTACTTTCCAATAGGTTTTGATTGGGTGTCAGATTATGGAGGTTTAGATCAGGATCAACGTGATCAATCATCTTCTAGGTTTAAATTATGGTTATTTATATCCTGAGTTGTGTGTTGAGTTCTAGTACTGATATCTGTAGTGGTGGGAAGTTTGGACAAGTATATAGCTAGAGTATTTTGGTCATATAAAGTATAGTCACTGCTACACATAATGAAGTTGATGTTGTCTATGTGTTGTGCTGGAATGAACTAAAGTACAAATAGGTATAAACTAGTAATATAAAAATACAAATTAAAAATAGAACAAGACTCTCACTTGTAATTGCACTAAGGTCTAATAATGACTTTTGTGGAGTCTATGTTTTGAGCTAGAATGAGCTATAGTACAACTAGGTTTAATCTAATAATATAAAAATACAAATTAAAAATAGCACCAGTCTCTCACTAGTAATTGCACTATGGTCTAATATAGGGAATTTGGTACTGACTATGCATTGAGCTAGAATGAGCTATAGTACAACTGAGTTTAATCTAATAATATAAAAAAGGCACAAGACTCTCAATTGTAATTGCACTAAGGTCTTATATAAGTTGTTTACAAGAATTAGAGTATAACTAGATTTAAATTGACAGGATAAAATACACAAGTTAAGGTAGCAAAAGAATAATAAAAAAAAATGATAAAAATAAAAATGGCAATGACTTGGTTATAATATGCTAGTAAGATGGTAGACATGATAATATAAAAGTTGTAGTTGAAAATACTAGTTTAAAAAAGTATAGAATAAAAATGGTCCCTAAAGTCCCTAAAGCAACTGGTAAGAATTTGGTATCCACTGAAGTACCTTCAACATACATAACAATCTCTACCACAAGATAGTAACTGTGCCGCTCAATGTGTGAAATGTTTACAAAGAAACTTCCAAATGACCTTTTGTTTCTTCATTCACTAATTAAGAAGTCGTAGTGTACAGCTCTGTGACTCTACATGTGAACTAATAACTCATGTTAGCATCATGAAAGCACAGTGAAGATAGGGAAGAAAAGTTAATGAGAAGTTTAGGAAATTTGTGAAGTCGACTCACGTCTTAACTGAAGTGTGAGGATATTTTCTAAGTCTTAGATCTCATGAATTTTGTAGTGTAAGAACACTGCAACAGTGGAGGATGACCTGGTCTTACTGACACCGGGATGAATCTTACCACTGACACTGTGGTAAGGTGTGGGACGAATCTCACCACTGACACTGTGTTAAGCTGTGAGACGAATCTCACCACTGACACTGTGTTAAGCTGTGGGACGAATCTCACCACTGACACTATCATGTGGGATTCGAACACGTGGATAGGGTAAAGTAATACTCACGTAGGCTGGTAGTACGTATATTACGAATAATGTGGGTAGCGCCAAACAGCCGGCCTGCCTCCTTGCTCACTCTCGTATGACTGACTGCCCACAGTACCTATATGTGAGGGGGTCTTTGAATACTGCTGTGGTCAGCACAATATGAATACAGACAGTGACTCAGGCAGAGACGGTTGGTAGTGAGTCATCTACTGGTACACTGGTTACTGGTAACTGGTTACTACTACTGAGAGCTCGGCGACGCTAACGTATGTCGTCCCGACATACAACTAATACAAACTAGAGATGGCAGGTATACGGCTTGGGCTGATTCTATACAATGTCAAAGTACACAACAATTAAACATTATAACATACATAAGTAGAACATTGGAATGGAAGCTTACGTAACTGAAACTGTAATGCAATACAAGGTATAATATAGCACAACTCATTGAATGAAACTCAACGTTGGGATTACACAGTGGAAGTGATAAAAAAAATTTGATCGATCGATCTGTATTCATGTGATCTACGGATTCTGAGGAAGGAATATATACAAAGAAAGAGTGTTTAACAGAAAGGCAGATTCGGTGCACTCAAATCTAGACTGTTAACTCTCAGAACTCGGAGAGAACATGAACACACAAAAAAATTCTTGAATACTGACAAGTTGATACTGTAATTATTCATCTATACAGGTTATTTACATTTAACCCCAACTCTGCTAGGGTAAGATTGACATATGCAGAATGGTTATCATCTCTGGGAGGATCGAATTCCTCTGCAATGGCTAACACATGCCTTGACTGAGGACAGTCTGAACGAGTATCTACAAAAGATACAGCTACAATCACTAGTGACTGTGGAATTACTAATTCTTGGCTCATTACAAAGTCACTAATGGGTGCTGGTGGCTTCACAGTCAGAATAAGATCTTCCTGGAGCAGGAATCGAATCACCAGAACACAAGGGATCGGTTCTTTCTTACTGGAGGAATGAACAAACTCGGTGGAGTGGATGACTCCCCCCGGTTGAAAAAAATTAATGCTATAACACGCAATATGAGCAAGGGAGAACGAATCTACTATCTCAAACTGCAAGCACAGGAGAAAAGAAATGAACACGGTGAACAATGCTGATATTCAATCTGAGTCGCACACAGTGACACGAGGTAGCAGCTATAAACTTCAGTTACAAACGTTAACAACGTGGAAGTTACTCGAGAAATAACTTCTTACAATGCACTGATTACTGTCAACTAGGATGGAATCACAATCTGAAACACAAGGGACAACAACAACACTCAAGTGAGCACACTAGCCACAGAAACGTCTTTCTGCAATGGCTTGTGGCATCAGCAAGAGATGGCATAACTCGTTGCAAGTAAAGTTCTTCTCAAAGTGTCCCCTGGGAAGGAACGAATACTTGAACAAGTCGCCATCGCAAGGATAGTAGTCGCACTATCCTGCGTGCATGATATTGTGGCTGGAGTCCAGACAGGAGTGACAGTATACGAGTGCCTGACCGCTTGGGTACGCTACTGGAAAATGCACTGGCCTGTAAGGACTTAATTAGAGTGTCATACTCTGCGGCAGTATGGCAGATCTCGGATCCAAGCTGGTAACCCCAAAATGGTACGATCAAGTCATCAATTTGGGCATGCCATCGATAAGGGTCGAGCACAATGCGTAAGTCTCACATGGAAGCAAAGCCCAGTAGAAGGTCACCAGGGAAAGTAATCTGGTCGACAACAAGGAAGGAAGCAGTGAAGTCTCTACCTTGGATAGAAAAAGTTAGGGAAGTCCGACCTCGGACACGCAGGTGAGAACCAGCTACTCCACTAAGGGAGGACACATGAGTCGGTTCTACGAGAAGGACATGTCGTAACTGCTTATCCTTAAACAAACTAGACCTAATAATATTGACTTGCGCACCAGAGTCCATGAACAAATGAACGGGCGCATTATGAACAGATGCTTGCACTATAGGGCCTATGGTTGCATTGGAAGTTATGTGCAAACAAAAAGGTGGATTGTCATCAGAAAAGACTTGTTCCACTTCATCCCCAAAATCATCTACGTCAGAGACATGTGAAGCAACATCATCAGCAGGATTGTCATTCTCGAGACTGCTTAAGGCTTCAAAGGAATTGTGAACGGGGATGGTGTATTCATTATCACCTACTGTCACCATTGGACAGTTTGACTGGGGCGCTCGAATTCCCCCGAATTGGAAGAATGAACCTGGGTCTGGTTATTTTGAGAATTGGAAGAATGAGCCTGGTTCTGGTTATTTTGAGAACCACGATATCTGTTTCCTCTACGGGTTCTGCGGTTGGAACGGCCACGGAAAGACCTAGAGTACTGAAGTTTGTAGAGAGCATTGCACTCAGATGTGTCATGTCCATGTATTCTATGATAAGTACAGTAGGGAAGATCTGGGTACTCATCATCAGTACGACGTCTCTTAGGGTAACTATCAGGACAATTAATTGCAATATGGCCACGGAAACCACAGCTGTAACAAGTCCGCCGACTATGGTTACTGAATGTACTATGAATACTACGAGGTTTATAACGACTCTGTACACTGGTTCTTGGTGATCGCGGAGATGGTTGACGACCACGATTTGTCTCTGTGGCGCAAACAAGAGGTGGTGCAGACTGAGGCATATGTGTGACATTACTTTTGATACATGGGAAAGTACCCTGGGGGCACAAGGAACGTACATGATTTAAGGCTGTAAGTGGTTCCATCGTCACAGTTGGAGGATGAGCCTCATAAGCACACATGGAAGCAGACGGCATTAGTTCTTTGATTGCTCCAAAAGCTGCTATTTTAGCAAGTGATTCTGTAAATGGTTTAGCCTCTTCAGGGAGAAAAGCTGATGACTGGACAGCATTGATAAATGATGATAAAAGTTTGTCTAATCTAACAGCAAATGCACTCAACGATTCATTACTCGTGGGTGTAGCATTCACTAGTTCCCTAAGAACGACATATGGATCAGCTGTTTTTACTGGGACAAGGAAAGAACGAATCAGTTCCTCATATTGTGACCACTTAGTAAGATTCCTGAAGTCACGCATATCAAGGAGATCAACAACGTGAACAGCAGCAGGGGATCGATGAAGAGCTTCTTTAGCAAGTCTGATAAGACTTTCCTCTGAAGGAGGACCTTCAACTAGAGCACCAGCACGAGAACGAATGGCCGCAAACCATGCTTCAAGACTATGTACATGGCCATTGAATAAAGGTAACGCATCAAGGGAATCACGAGTATAACTATAGTATCTCGGTGTCTTGGTCGGTCTGTCAGTCGCTAAGGAATTGTGAGGACTGATGACAGGAGCAGCAGTAGCCTGAGAGGTCTGAGTGTCGACATTCACTAAAGTATCACTTGACGGTATGTGAGACATAATGGCGAAGAAGTTGCAGGAGAACAAATAAGGCAAAAATAATGAACAATAAAAATCATACAAAATGCTAGAATTGAAATAAAAGAGATGCAACTAATTCTGCAGAAGTAATAAAAAATGTCTAAGATACACTGCAAGAGGAAGGACAACTCAATGTGAAGGACTATTGGCCAAGAAAAAAAAAATTACATTGAAATATACAAGTAAAAATATTACTGGAGACTGAATTGAATTAAATGCAAAATGAGCTGTCTTTACTCTTGCTAATAAAGGAATTAATTAATAAAATTTGAAATGAATGTAAAAAGTATAAAATAAAATTACTAAATTGTATGCAACGGGAGATAACTGGGAAATTTAAATATTTTCTAAGAATGCATAAACAAAATTAAAATATAATGCAAAGATAACATCAGGAAAAAATAAAATGAAAAAACAAGACTCAAACAATGGAAATAAATGGTATAAAATACCATATTGCATATTGCAAGCAGGACTGACGATACAAGGAATGCCTGTGTACAACATCGCAATTCACACAACCATTTAATTAACTACAGAAACTCAAGACTTATAGCCACAGAAGACAACACTCAATACAGAAGAATCCTGGAATCATCGCTCATCTCTACAACCAGCAATTTCAACCAGAACAATGGCTTCTATAACATAGCTGAACCACTCGCCAAGAAACTTCTTCATCGCTATCCCACATAAGAACATAGAACACTGCAGAAGGTCTACTCACAACTTGTCCAATACCCCTGCCAAGCTACCCAAGACTCTATAACCCCACCCGGTAGATCATCAGATGCAGCATTCTCCACCTGACCTCAACATTCTGAACATGCCTATAAATACCCTCGTACCTTCCAACCCCAGGTAGTTCCGTGTGTGACTTGAAAAAGCCCACTGTGTGGGTGAAACGTTGTCAATAAAGGATCACATTATACTGCATTTGTGTTTATATTTCCAAGACTCAAACAATAATGAACTGAGAATAATAATGCATAAAAATATCAATAAAAGAAAATAATTCACTGCAGAACAAGTGCAACAAAATAATTCACTGCAGAACAGTGCAAGAAAATAAGGTGTAGAAATAATCACTGCAGTAATAAAGTCTCACTGGGAAAACTCAGATTAAATAATAAAAAATAAAAATATGAAGAAAAACTGATTGAACACTTTAACTCTTAATTGTAAATTAGACAAAACAATTTACGTTAAAAGTAATTGAAATTACATCAAGAGTGAATTTGTTTAAAGAAATATGAACAATATGAATAAAAATAAAACAAAGGAACAAAACAAAAGTTTAACACTTACAAGTGGCGAGGCACACAACACTTAATCACGTATTCATTATTTTAGTATATTCTTACAACAAAATCTTGCTGTGACTGATACGACAAAAATTTGCTGGCAAAAATAATGGTACACAGTCTGCGAAAAAATTAGAGGAATGATAAGATAAGATAAGATAAGATTTCGTTCGGATTTTTAACCCCGGAGGGTTAGCCACCCAGGATAACCCAAGAAAGCCAGTGCGTCATCGAGGACTGTCTAACTTATTTCCATTGGGGTCCTTAATCTTGTCCCCCAGGATGCGACCCACACCAGTCGACTAACACCCAGGTACCTATTTGCTGCTAGGTGAACAGGACAACAGGTGTAAGGAAACGTGTCGAAATGTTTCCACCCGCCAGGAATCGAACCCGGGCCCTCCGTGTGTGAAGCGGGAGCTTTAGCCACCAGGCCACCGGGCCACTGTGTTAAGCTGTGGGACGAATCTCACCACTGACACTGTGTTAAGCTGTGGAATGAATCTCGCCACTGACACTGTGTTAAGCTGTGGAATGAATCTCGCCACTGACACTGTGTTAAGCTGTGGAATGAATCTCACCACTGACACTGTTAAGCTGTGGAATGAATCTCGCCACTGACACTGTGTTAAGCTGTGGAATGAATCTCACCACTGACACTGTTAAGCTGTGGAATGAATCTCACCACTGACACTGTGTTAAGCTGTGGAATGAATCTCGCCACTGACACTGTTAAGCTGTGGAATGAATCTCACCACTGACACTGTGTTAAGCTGTGGAATGAATCTCACCACTGACACTGTTAAGCTGTGGAATGAATCTCACCACTGACACTGTGTTAAGCTGTGGAATGAATCTCACCACTGACACTGTTAAGCTGTGGAATGAATCTCGCCACTGACACTGTTAAGCTGTGGAATGAATCTCGCCACTGACACTGTTAAGCTGTGGAATGAATCTCGCCACTAACATTAATTATCAATGCTGTAATTTCATGCTACATTAGTGATAAAGATAATTTGTAGGAAGGATCACTGTATCTTCATTACAGTGTTGTCGTTTATTGAAAAGGAGTAATGGAAGGTGTGCGTGAATTACCTAACTGTGGCAGGTATGTGAGAAGCATCTGTGGTGTGTGCAGGAGAGTGGAAAGAATGGCGGGTGTGCGGGACACGCGTGTGGGAGTGTGCGGGAAGATTTTCTGGCATTTGTCTCTGATTTAAGAGCCCGTCACATTAGACTGTGTAAGAAATACCTGTCAGACTGCTTGGTTCAACAAACCAGAGGCAAAGTGACAATCATGACCCATGAAGAGGAACAGTGGCTCAGTATTTATTGCTTCATGTACAACAGCGTTCAATTCAAATCGGACAAATAACAAGTATACCTGGAGAATACTTTGAGAGGGTTTCGGGGGTCAACGCCCCCGCAGCTTATCCCATTTCCATGGAACTCTCTCGATGAAGATCGCAATAATTTGTTTTACAGTTTGTTTAGTTCGTTCTGCTACATTATTCACTCAAGTGATAAGTTGTCGTGCAGGCAATAGTTCTCTCTCAGTTTTTACATTCTTCCTCAAATATTTTACCCTTAATTTCTAACCCTCGATAAGTTACTAACGTTCAAGACGGCCTGACTGCAACATCGGATCTTTCAAGGAATGCCTCTGTAGCAGTCTGAATCTTTCCTTATGACTGAAACAAGCACAGTATATCTGGACAAATAGTCCACTGATACTAGTACATAGGTTTCTCGAGTGACAATCGTACAAGTCTATAAGATCCGCTCTAACACCATCTAATTATACTTAGCATTTTTTCAGGTCGGATGTGAGCATACACGGTCGATGAAGACTTGAGCGTGAGCAGTTGTAACTTGACAATGGTCTAGAATGGACCCAAACGTTATCATAAGGGTCATAAGAGTCCGCTCCCTCACCTGAGAGGTTCATTTTCTCCTTTGACGATTTCCACATAACTTTATATAATTACACAGATTAGGAGGCCAGGAAAGTTAAACATTTCTTTGGAACTTTTATATGTTTTTAGTCTAAAAACCTCCGGGTGTCCAGTAATTACTGATAAATAACAAAGTTTCAGGCTCTCACTCCTAAGAAAATTTAGTGTTACTAACTACAGCATTGTATGGTCTTTCACTTTTACTACCTAGTACAGTACACCTTCCCTTATCTCAAATTCAGTAGTAGGTAAACTGGTAGTGGTTTATTCGTTAGCTCACCACTTCTAATAACTGAGGAGATAAGGCCAACATTTAAAACAGCTGGAACTTCTTTCATTCTCCAGTAGATACGAGAACACAAGATAGGTGTGTTCCCTCAAATTCCATCTCAAGTGGATGATGGAACTGGAGCTGCATCACATGCCCAGCAAGGCGCCTCAGGCCGTGGATGACATGGGCGCCATCTCTATTTAGCGAGTAAATCACTGACCCACTTACAGTGCCAACCATGACCCGTGTCTTCATTGCCAGCCATGACCCGTGCCACCCTGCCTGAAGATATTAGTTATGTCTCGTGTCTATACTCACCCTCAAGGCTACACTCACCTTATGTGTTTTCACATACACATATGCACACACACACACACACACACACACACACACACACACACACACACACACACACACACACACACACACACACACACACACACACACACACACACACACACACACACACACACACACACACACACACACACACACACACACACACACACACACACACACACACACACACACACACACACACACACACACACACACACACACACACACACACACACACACACACACACACACACACACACTAGCCGAGGTGGCCAGGAGAGCACACATGGGGGGAGCAAAGTTACTAGTTATGGGTGATTTCAATCACAAGGAGATTGACTGGGAAAACCTGGAGCCCCATGGGGGTCCCGAAACATGGAGAGCCAAGATGATGGATGTGGTACTGGAGAGCCTCATGCATCAACATGTTAGAGACACTACCAGAGAGAGAGGAGAGGATGAACCAGCAAGGTTGGACCTTGTATTCACCATGAGTAGTTCGGACATCGAGGGTATCATGTATGAAAGGCCCCTGGGAGCTAGTGATCATGTGGTTCTGTGCTTCGACTACATAGTTGAGCTCCAAGTGGAGAGAGTAGCAGGAATAGGCTGGGAAAAACCAAACTACAAAAGGGGGAACTACTCAGGCATGAGGAACTTCCTTCAAGACATTCAGTGGGAGAGGGAACTGACAGGAAAACCAGTACAAGAAATGATGGACTATGTAGCAACAAAATGCAAGGAGGCAGAGGAGAGGTTTGTTCCCAAGGGAAACAGAAATAATGGGAAGAACAGAACGAGTCCTTGGTTCACCCAAAGGTGTAGGGAGGCAAAAACTAGGTGTACTAGAGAATGGAAAAGGTACAGAAGACAGAGAACTCAGGAAAATAAAGAAATCAGCCGAAGAGCCAGAAACGAATATGCACAGATAAGAAGGGAGGCTCAGAGACAATATGAAAATGACATAGCATCAAAAGTAAAGACTGACCCGAAGCTGTTGTACAGCCACATCAGGAGGAAAACAACAGTCAAGGACCATGTAATCAGACTGAGGAAGGGTGATGGGGAATTCACAAGAAACGACCGAGAGGTATGTCAGGAGCCCAACACAAGATTTAAAGAGGTATTTACAGTGGAAACCAGTAGGACTCCAAGAAATCAGAACAGGGGGGCACACCAGCAAGTGCTGGATGAGGTACATATAACCAAGGAGGAGGTGAAGAAGCTGCTATGCGAACTTGACACCTCAAAGGCGGTGGGACCAGACAACATCTCTCCATGGGTCCTTAAAGAGGGAGCAGAGATATTGTGTGAGCCATTAACAAAGATCTTCAACACATCATTTGAAACTGGGCAACTCCCTGAGGTATGGAAAATGGCAAATGTAGTCCCAATTTTTAAAAAGGGAGACAGACATGAGGCACTAAACTACAGACCTGTATCTCTAACGTGTATAGTATGCAAGGTCATGGAGAAGATCATCAGGAGGAGAGTGGTGG
>NC_091330.1:17476531-17529031 GCF_038502225.1 Cherax quadricarinatus
GAACCTGAGACTGGCAAGGTAGTCATGAGCGCCAGTGATGAACCTGAGACTGGCAAGGTAGTCATGAGCGCCAGTGAATGAACCTGAGACTGGCAAGGTAGTCATGAGCGCCAGTGATGAACCTGAGACTGGCAAGGTAGTCATGAGCGCCAGTGATGAACCTGAGACTGTCAAGGTAGTCATGAGCGCCAGTGAATGAACCTGAGACTGGCAAGGTAGTCATGAGCGCCAGTGATGAACCTGAGACTGACAAGGTAGTCATGAGCGCCAGTGATGAACCTGAGACTGGCAAGGTAGTCATGAGCGCCAGTGAAGAACCTGAGACTGGCAAGGTAGTCATGAGCGCCAGTGATGAACCTGAGACTGGCAAGGTAGTCATGAGCGCCAGTGATGAACCTGAGACTGGCAAGGTAGTCATGAGCGCCAGTGATGAACCTGAGACTGGCAAGGTAGTCATGAGCGCCAGTGATGAACCTGAGACTGGCAAGGTAGTCATGAGCGCCAGTGATGAACCTGAGACTGGCAAGGTAGTCATGAGCGCCAGTGATGAACCTGAGACTGGCAAGGTAGTCATGAGCGCCAGTGATGAACCTGAGACTGGCAAGGTAGTCATGAGCGCCAGTAATGAACCTGAGACTGGCAAGGTAGTCATGAGCGCCAGTGATGAACCTGAGACTGGCAAGGTAGTCATGAGCGCCAGTGATGAACCTGAGACTGGCAAGGTAGTCATGAGCGCCAGTGATGAACCTGAGACTGGCAAGGTAGTCATGAGCGCCAGTGATGAACCTGACTGGCAAGGTAGTCATGAGCGCCAGTGATGAACCTGAGACTGGCAAGGTAGTCATGAGCGCCAGTGAAGAACCTGAGACTGGCAAGGTAGTCATGAGCGCCAGTGAAGAACCTGAGACTGGCAAGGTAGTCATGAGCGCCAGTGATGAACCTGACTGGCAAGGTAGTCATGAGCGCCAGTGATGAACCTGAGACTGGCAAGGTAGTCATGAGCGCCAGTGATGAACCTGAGACTGGCAAGGTAGTCATGAGCGCCAGTGATGAACCTGAGACTGGCAAGGTAGTCATGAGCGCCAGTGAAGAACCTGAGACTGGCAAGGTAGTCATGAGCGCCAGTGATGAACCTGAGACTGGCAAGGTAGTCATGAGCGCCAGTGAAGAACCTGAGACTGGCAAGGTAGTCATGAGCGCCAGTGATGAACCTGAGACTGACAAGGTAGTCATGAGCGCCAGTGATGAACCTGAGACTGGCAAGGTAGTCATGAGCGCCAGTGATGAACCTGAGACTGGCAAGGTAGTCATGAGCGCCAGTGATGAACCTGAGACTGGCAAGGTAGTCATGAGCGCCAGTGAAGAACCTGAGACTGGCAAGGTAGTCATGAGCGCCAGTGATGAACCTGAGACTGACAAGGTAGTCATGAGCGCCAGTGATGAACCTGAGACTGGCAAGGTAGTCATGAGCGCCAGTGAAGAACCTGAGACTGGCAAGGTAGTCATGAGCGCCAGTGATGAACCTGAGACTGACAAGGTAGTCATGAGCGCCAGTGATGAACCTGAGACTGGCAAGGTAGTCATGAGCGCCAGTGAAGAACCTGAGACTGGCAAGGTAGTCATGAGCGCCAGTGAAGAACCTGAGACTGGCAAGGTAGTCATGAGCGCCAGTGATGAACCTGAGACTGACAAGGTAGTCATGAGCGCCAGTGATGAACCTGAGACTGGCAAGGTAGTCATGAGCGCCAGTGATGAACCTGAGACTGGCAAGGTAGTCATGAGCGCCAGTGATGAACCTGAGACTGGCAAGGTAGTCATGAGCGCCAGTGATGAACCTGAGACTGGCAAGGTAGTCATGAGCGCCAGTGAAGAACCTGAGACTGGCAAGGTAGTCATGAGCGCCAGTGATGAACCTGACTGGCAAGGTAGTCATGAGCGCCAGTGATGAACCTGAGACTGGCAAGGTAGTCATGAGCGCCAGTGATGAACCTGAGACTGGCAAGGTAGTCATGAGCGCCAGTGATGAACCTGAGACTGCAAGGTAGTCATGAGCGCCAGTGATGAACCTGAGACTGGCAAGGTAGTCATGAGCGCCAGTGATGAACCTGAGACTGGCAAGGTAGTCATGAGCGCCAGTGATGAACCTGAGACTGGCAAGGTAGTCATGAGCGCCAGTGATGAACCTGAGACTGACAAGGTAGTCATGAGCGCCAGTGATGAACCTGAGACTGGCAAGGTAGTCATGAGCGCCAGTGATGAACCTGAGACTGGCAAGGTAGTCATGAGCGCCAGTGATGAACCTGAGACTGGCAAGGTAGTCATGAGCGCCAGTGAAGAACCTGAGACTGGCAAGGTAGTCATGAGCGCCAGTGATGAACCTGAGACTGGCAAGGTAGTCATGAGCGCCAGTGATGAACCTGAGACTGACAAGGTAGTCATGAGCGCCAGTGATGAACCTGAGACTGGCAAGGTAGTCATGAGCGCCAGTGATGAACCTGAGACTGGCAAGGTAGTCATGAGCGCCAGTGATGAACCTGAGACTGGCAAGGTAGTCATGAGGGCCAGTGATGAACCTGAGACTGGCAAGGTAGTCATGAGCGCCAGTGATGAACCTGAGACTGACAAGGTAGTCATGAGCGCCAGTGATGAACCTGAGACTGGCAAGGTAGTCATGAGCGCCAGTGATGAACCTGAGACTGGCAAGGTAGTCATGAGCGCCAGTGAAGAACCTGAGACTGGCAAGGTAGTCATGAGCGCCAGTGAAGAACCTGAGACTGGCAAGGTAGTCATGAGCGCCAGTGATGAACCTGAGACTGACAAGGTAGTCATGAGCGCCAGTGATGAACCTGAGACTGGCAAGGTAGTCATGAGCGCCAGTGATGAACCTGAGACTGGCAAGGTAGTCATGAGCGCCAGTGATGAACCTGAGACTGGCAAGGTAGTCATGAGCGCCAGTGATGAACCTGAGACTGACAAGGTAGTCATGAGCGCCAGTGATGAACCTGAGACTGGCAAGGTAGTCATGAGCGCCAGTGATGAACCTGAGACTGGCAAGGTAGTCATGAGCGCCAGTGATGAACCTGAGACTGACAAGGTAGTCATGAGCGCCAGTGATGAACCTGAGACTGGCAAGGTAGTCATGAGCGCCAGTGATGAACCTGAGACTGGCAAGGTAGTCATGAGCGCCAGTGAAGAACCTGAGACTGGCAAGGTAGTCATGAGCGCCAGTGATGAACCTGAGACTGGCAAGGTAGTCATGAGCGCCAGTGATGAACCTGAGACTGACAAGGTAGTCATGAGCGCCAGTGATAAACCTGAGACTGGCAAGGTAGTCATGAGCGCCAGTGATGAACCTGAGACTGGCAAGGTAGTCATGAGCGCCAGTGAAGAACCTGAGACTGGCAAGGTAGTCATGAGCGCCAGTGATGAACCTGAGACTGACAAGGTAGTCATGAGCGCCAGTGAAGAACCTGAGACTGGCAAGGTAGTCATGAGCGCCAGTGATGAACCTGAGACTGGCAAGGTAGTCATGAGCGCCAGTGATGAACCTGAGACTGGCAAGGTAGTCATGAGCGCCAGTGATGAACCTGAGACTGGCAAGGTAGTCATGAGGGCCAGTGATGAACCTGAGACTGGCAAGGTAGTCATGAGCGCCAGTGATGAACCTGAGACTGGCATTACAATAACTAAACACGTAGCATTAACAGAGTATGAAGTATGAACGAGAAACCTTAATACAATATTTCTCAATATTTTCACTCTTTATTTTATTTTTCAAGGATTTTTAGGAAATAATTCTTTCTACTTAATTATTATATATTTTATTAAAAACTTCAATTTTGAGTAAAATGCTCAATTTTTAGATTTAATTAATTAAATGAACATAATGACAGAAGACACGAAGATCAGATGAGATATGCTCATGACGTACAAGATTCTCAGACGACTGAAGGAAGGACAGGGACAAATTGTTTGAAAAGAAGGAAAAGAAGCATCGATAGAACTTAGAAACGCAGATGAACTGCATGGTGGTCAGGAAAGGGAATGACCCACACAAGGAAGTGGTAGAGGCAGGCCTCTGACACAGCATTAACACCACGAAGAGGAAGTGGTAGAGGCAGGTCTCTGACACAGCATTAACACCACGAAGAGGAAGTGGTAGAGGCAGGTCTCTGACACAGCATTAACACCACGAAGAGGAAGTGGTAGAGGCAGGTCTCTGACACAGCATTAACACCCAGACGAGGAAGTGGTAGAGGCAGGTCTCTGACACAGCATTAACACCCAGACGAGGAAGTGGTAGAGGCAGGTCTCTGACACAGCATTAACACCCAGACGAGGAAGTGGTAGAGGCAGGTCTCTGACACAGCATTAACACCCAGACGAGGAAGTGGTAGAGGCAGGTCTCTGACACAGCATTAACACAGACGAGGAAGTGGTAGAGGCAGGTCTCTGACACAGCATTAACACACAGACGAGGAAGTGGTAGAGGCAGGTCTCTGACACAGTATTAACACCCAGACGAGGAAGTGGTAGAGGCAGGCCTCTGACACGGCATTAACACACAGACGAGGAAGTGGTAGAGGCAGGTCTCTGACACAGCATTAACACACAGACGAGGAAGTGGTAGAGGCAGGTCTCTGACACAGCATTAACACACAGACGAGTAAGTGGTAGAGGCAGGTCTCTGACACAGCATTAACACACAGACGAGTAAGTGGTAGAAGCACGTCTCTGACACAGCATTAACACAGACGAGGAAGTGGTAGAGGCAGGTATCTGACACAACATTAACACCCAGACGAGAAAGTGGTAGAGGCAGGTCTCTGACACAGCATTAACACACAGATGAGGAAGTGGTAGAGGCAGGTATCTGACACAACATTAACACCCAGACGAGGAAGTGGTAGAGGCAGGTCTCTGGCACAGCATTAACACCCAAACGAGGAAGTGGTAGAGGCAGGTCTCTGACACAGCATTAACACCCAAATGAGGAAGTGGTAGAGGCAGGTCTCTGACACAGCATTAACACCCAGATGAGGAAGCTGTAGAGGCAGGTCTCTGACACAGCATTAACACCCAGACAAGGAAGTGGTAGAGGGAGGTCTCTGACACAGCATTAACACCTAGACGAGGAAGTGGTAGAGGCAGGCCTCTGACACAACATTAACACCCAGACGAGGAAGTGGTAGAGGCAGGTCTTTGACACATCATTAACACCCAGAGGAGGAAGTGGTAGAAGCAGGTCTCTGACACAGCATTAACACCCAGACGAGGAAGTGGTAGAGGCAGGTCTCTGACACAGCATTAACACCCAGACGAGGAAGTGGTAGAGGCAGGTCTCTGACACAGCATTAACACACAGACGAGAAAGTGGTAGAAGCAGGTCTCTGACACAGCATTAACACAGACGAGAAAGTGGTAGAGGCAGGTATCTGACACAGCATTAACACCCAGACAAGGAAGTGGTAGAGGCAGGTCTCTGACACAGCATTAACACCCAGACGAGGAAGTGGTAGAGGTAGGTCTCTGACACATCATTAACACCCAGATGCGGAAGTGGTAGAGGCAGGTCTCTGACACAGCATTAACACCCAGACGAGAAAGTGGTAGAGGCAGGTCTCTGACACAGCATTAACACCCAGATGAGGAAGTGGTAGAGGCAGGTCTCTGACACAGCATTAACACACAGGCGAGGAAGTGGTAGAGGCAGGTCTCTGACACAGCATTAACACACAGACGAGAAAGTGGTAGAAGCAGGTCTTTGACACAGCATTAACACCCAGACGAGGAAGTGGTAGATTCAGGTCTCTGACACAGCATTAACACCCAGATGAGGAAGTGGTAGAGGCAGGTCTCTGACACAGCATTAACACACAGACGAGGAAGTGGTAGAGGGAGGTCTCTGGCACAGCATTAACACCCAGACGAGGAAGTGGTAGAGGCAGGTCTCTGGCACAGCATTAACACCCAAACGAGGAAGTGGTAGAGGCAGGCCTCTGACACAGAATTAACACCCAGACGAGGAAGTGGTAGAGGCAGGTCCCTGACACAGCATTAACACCTAGACGAGGAAGTGGTAGAGGCAGGTCTGACACAGCATTGACACCTAGACGAGGAAGTGGTAGAACCAGGCCTCTTACACAGCATTAACACCCAGACGAGGAAGTGGTAGAGGGACTTCTCTGGCACAGCATTAACACCCAAACGAGGAAGTGGTAGAGGCAGGTCTCTGACACAGCATTAACACCCAAATGAGGAAGTGGTAGAGGCAGGTCTCTGACACAGCATTAACACCCAGACGAGGAAGTGGTAGAGGCAGGTCTCTGACACAGCATTAACACAGACGAGGAAGTGGTAGAGGCAGGTCTCTGACACAGCATTAACACCCAGACGAGGAAGTGGTAGAGGCAGGTCTCTGACACAGCATTAACACCCAAACGAGGAAGTGGTAGAGGCAGGCCTCTGACACAGAATTAACACCCAGACGAGGAAGTGGTAGAGGCAGGTCTCTGACAGAGCATTAACACACAGACGAGGAAGTGGTAGAGACAGGCCTCTGACACAGCATTAACACCCAGACGAGGAAGTGGTAGAGGCACTTCTCTGGCACAGCATTAACACCCAAACGAGGTAGTGGTAGAGGCAGGTCTCTGACACAGTATTAACACCCAAATGAGGAAGTGGTAGAGGCAGGCCTCTGACACAGCATTAACACCCAGATGAGGAAGCTGTAGAGGCAGGTCTCTGACACAGCATTAACACCCAGACAAGGAAGTTGTAGAGGCAGGTCTCTGACACAGCATTAACACCTAGACGAGGAAGTGGTAGAGGCAGGTCTCTGACACAGCATTAACACCTAGACGAGGAAGTGGTAGAGGCAGGCCTCTGACACAACATTAACACCCAGAGGAGGAAGTGGTAGAGGCAGGTCTTTGACACATCATTAACACCCAGAGGAGGAAGTGGTAGAGGCAGGTCTCTGACACAGCATTAACACCCAGACGAGGAAGTGGTAGAGGCAGGTCTCCGACACAGCATTAGCACTCAGACGAGTAAGTAGTAGTGGCAGGTCTCTGACACAGCATTAACACAGACGAGGAAGTGGTAGAGGCAGGTCTCTGACACAGCATTAACACAGACGAGGAAGTGGTAGAGGCAGGTCTCTGACACAGTATTAACACACAGACGAGGAAGTGGTAGAGGCAGGTCTCAGACACAGCATTAACACACAGGCGAGGAAGTGGTAGAGGCAGGTCTCTGACACAGCATTAACACACAGACGAGAAAGTGGTAGAAGCAGGTCTCTGACACAGCATTAACACAGACGAGGAAGTGGTAGAGGCAGGTATCTGACACAGCATTAACACCCAGACAAGGAAGTGGTAGAGGCAGGTCTCTGACACAGCATTAACACCCAGACGAGGAAGTGGTAGAGGTAGGTCACTGACACATCATTAACACCCAGATGCGGAAGTGGTAGAGGCAGGTCTCTGACACAGCATTAACACCCAGACGAGAAAGTGATAGAGGCAGGTCTCTGACACAGCATTAACACCCAGATGAGGAAGTGGTAGAGGCAGGTCTCTGACACAGCATTAACACACAGGCGAGGAAGTGGTAGAGGCAAGTCTCTGACACAGCATTAACACACAGGCGAGGAAGTGGTAGAGGCAGATCTCTGACACAGCATTAACACACAGACGAGAAAGTGGTAGAAGCAGGTCTTTGACACAGCATTAACACCCAGACGAGAAAGTGGTAGAGGCAGGTCTCTGACACAGCATTAACACACAGACGAGGAAGTGGTAGAGGCAGGTCTCTGACACAGCATTACCACAGACGAGGAAGTGGTAGAGGAGGTCTCTGACACAGCATTAACACACAGACGAGGAAGTGGTAGAGGCAGGCCTCTGACACAGCATTAACACACAGGCGAGGAAGTGGTAGAGGCAGGTCTCTGACACAGCATTAACACACAGACGAGAAAGTGGTAGAAGCAGGCCTCTGACACAGCATTAACACAGACGAGGAAATGGTAGAGGCAGGTCTCTGACACAGCATTAACATCCAGACGAGGAAGTGGTAGGGGCAGGCTTCTGACACAACATTAACACCCAAACGAGGAAGTGGTAGAGGCAGGCTCTGACACAGCATTAACACCCAGATGAGGAAGTGGTAGAGGCAGGTCTCTGACACAGCATTAACACCCAGACAAGGAAGTGGTAGAGGCAGGTCTCTCACATAGCATTAACACACAGACTAGGAAGTGGTAGAGGCAGGTCTCTGACACAGCATTAACACCTAGACGAGGAAGTGGTAGAGGCAGGTCTCTGACACAGCATTAACACCTAGACGAGGAAGTGGTAGAGGCAGGTCTCTGACACAGCATTAACACACAGGCGAGGAAGTGGTAGAGGCAGGTTTCTGACACAGCATTAACACACAGGCGAGGAAGTGGTAGAGGCAGGTCTCTGACACAGCATTAACACACAGACGAGAAAGTGGTAGAAGCAGGTCTCTGACATACCTGGAGTTTACCTGGAGAGAGTTCCGGGGGTCAACGCCCCCGCGGCCCGGTCTGTGACCAGGCCTCCTGGTGGATCAGAGCCTGATCAACCAGGCTGTTACTGCTGGCTGCACGCAAACCAACGTACGAACCACAGCCCGGCTGGTCAGGAACCGACTTTAGGTGCTTGTCCAGTGCCAGCTTGAAGACTGCCAGGGGTCTGTTGGTAATCCCCCTTATGTATGCTGGGAGGCAGTTGAACAGACTCGGGCCCCTGACACTTATTGTATGGTCTCTTAACTTGCTAGTGACACCCCTGCTTTTCATTGGGGGGATGGTGCATCGTCTGCCAAGTCTTTTGCTTTCGTAGTGAGTGATTTTCGTGTGCAAGTTCGGTACTAGTCCCTCTAGGATTTTCCAGGTGTATATAATCATGTATCTCTCCCGCCTGCGTTCCAGGGAATACAGGTTTAGGAACCTCAAGCGCTCCCAGTAATTGAGGTGTTTTATCTCCGTTATGCGCGCCGTGAAAGTTCTCTGTACATTTTCTAGGTCAGCAATTTCACCTGCCTTGAAAGGTGCTGTTAGTGTGCAGCAATATTCCAGCCTAGATAGAAGAAGTGACCTGAAATGTGTCATCATGGGCTTGGCCTCCCTAGTTTTGAAGGTTCTCATTATCTATCCTGTCATTTTTCTAGCAGATGCGATTGATACAATGTTATGGTCCTTGAAGGTGAGATCCTCCGACATGATCACTCCCAGGTCTTTGACGTTGGTGTTTTGCTCTATTTTGTGGCCAGAATTTGTTTTGTACTCTGATGAAGATTTAATTTCCTCGTTTTTACCATATCGGAGTAATTGAAATTTCTCATTTTTGAACTTCATATTGTTTTCTGCAGCCCACTGAAAGATTTGGTTGATGTCCGCCTGGAGCCTTGCAGTGTCTGCAATGGAAGACATTGTCATGCAGATTCGGGTGTCATCTGCAAAGGAAGACACGGTGCTGTGGCTGACATCCTTGTCTATGTCAGATATGAGGATGAGGAACAAGATGGGAGCGAGTACTGTGCCTTGTGGAACAGAGCTTTTCACCATAGCTGCCTCGGACTTTACTCTGTTGACTACTACTCTCTGTGTTCTGTTAGTGAGGAAATTATAGATCCATCGACCGACTTTTCCTGTTATCCCTTTAGCACGCATTTTGTGCGCTATTACGCCATGGTCACACTTGTCGAAGGCTTTTGCAAAGTCTGGATATATTACATCTGTATTCTTTTTGTCTTCTAGTGCATCTAGGACCTTGTCGTAGTGATCCAATAGTTGAGAGAGACAGGAGCGACCTGTTCTAAACCCATGTTGCCCTGGGTTGTGTAACTGATGGGTTTCTAGATGGGTGGTGATCTTGCTTCTTAGGATCCTTTCAAAGATTTTTATGATATGGGATGTTAGTGCTATCAGTCTGTAGTTCTTTGCTGTTGCTTTACTGCCCCCTTTGTGGAGTGGGGGTATGTCTATTGTTTTTAGTAACTGTGGGACGACCCCCGTGTCCATGCTCCCTCTCCATAGGATGGTAAAGGCTCGTGATAGGGGCTTCTTGCAGTTCTTGATGAACACGGAGTTCCATGAGTCTGTCCCTGGGGCAGAGTGCATGGGCATGTCATTTATCGCCTGTTCGAAGTCACTTGGCGTCAGGATAACATCGGATAGGCTTGTGTTAAGCAAATTCTGTGGCTCCCATAAAAAATTCATTTTGATCTTCGACTCTCAGTCTGGTTAGCGGCTTGCTAAAAACTGAGTCATATTGGGACTTTTGTAGCTCACTCATTTCCTTGCTGTCATCTGTGTAGGACCCATCTTGTTTAAGTAGGGGCCCAATACTGGACGTTGTTCTCGACTTTGATTTGGCATAGGAGAAGAAATACTTTGGGTTTCTTTCGATTTCATTTATGGCTTTTAGTTCTTCCCGCGATTCCTGACTCCTATAAGATTCCTTTAGCTTAAGTTCGATGCTTGCTATTTCTCTGACCAGTGTCTCCCTACGCATTTTAGATGTATTGACCTCTTTTAGCCGCTCTGTTATTCTTTTCCGTCGCCTGTAAAGGGAGCGCCTGTCTCTTTCTATTTTACATCTACTCCTCCTTTTTCTTAGAGGAATAAGCCTTTTGCATACATCGAGTGCCACCAAGTTAATCTGTTCTAGGCATAAGTTGGGGTCTGTGTTGCTTAGTATATCTTCCCAGCTTATATCGGTTAGGACTTTGTTTACTTGGTCCCACTTTATGTTTTTGTTATTGAAGTTGAATTTGGTGAATGCTCCCTTGTGACTAGTCTCATTATGTCGGTCTGGGGCTCCACGCATACATGTCTGAACCTCAATTATGTTGTGATCTGAGTATATTGTTTTTGATATGGCGACATTTCTTATCAGATCATCATTGTTAGTGAAGATAAGGTCTAGTGTATTTTCCAGTCTAGTAGGCTCTATTATTTGCTGGTTTAAATTGAATTTTGTGCAGAGATTTAAAAGCTCGTGTGAGTGTGAGTTTTCATCAGAGCTGCCTCCTGGTGTTATTACTGCAACAATATTATTTGCTATATTCCTCCATTTTAGGTGCCTTCAGTTGAAATCCCCCAGGAGCAAGATGTTGGGTGCAGGAGCTGGAAGATTTTCCAGACAGTGGTCAGTTTTTAACAGCTGTTCCTGGAATTGCTGGGATGTTGCATCCGTAGGCTTGTAGACTACCACAATGACTAGGTTTTCGTTCTCGACCTTCACTGCTAAAACTTCCACTACATCATTTGAGGCAAACAAGTGACTCTGCAATGTACAGGCCAACCCCCCCCTTTTGCCTGTTCACTCTCACATCTGTATAGGTTGTAACCTGGGATCCATATTTCGTTGTCCAAGTGATCCTTTATGTGGGTCTCGGTGAAAGCCGTGAACTTTGCCTTTGCCTCTGCAAGCAGTCCACGGATGAAAGGTATATTGTTGTTTGTTGCTGGCTTTAGACCCTGTATATTTGCAAAGAAGAATGTATTCGGACTGGTGGTATTGTTGGTACTGGGGGGGGGGGTCCGGCATTAGTATCTGTATCTGTTGGTTTGGAGTGGAGGCCATCGACTGTGGTTCCACTCCAGGAATGACTGGATTTGGTGTACGATTTCTGCCATTTCCTGCCAGTTTTTTTTCCTTCCTGGCACTAAAAAACCTCTCCCTCTTGAGTGGCTGTGGCTACCCAGGTTTTCCCATGGCCTGGATGTTTTGTATCTTTTTGTCCCGTTTAGATGGTGTGCCTGGCAATTTAAGTTATAGCACAGTCTTTCCTGTACTGAAGAGGTACACATTTCAGGGTGAAAAAGCTTACAGGTAGGGAGTTTGCATTTTCCTGTTGTCATATGGGCACGGCATTTTCTAGGGTGATCATAGTTGCACGTCCCGTCTGTTTTTCCAGATTTCCCATGTCTGCAGATACCAAGTGCATAGTATGTGCACAGGCTTGGTTTCCGTTTGCCTTGGGTTTCTGTGACTGTATTCCCTGTTGGTGCATGTTTACCTGTCTTATTCCTATCCTCCCTAGCACCAACAATGGAGCTCCCACCAGTTGTTTTTGGTAATATATCCTCACTATTGCTAGTGGAGTCCTCTTGTTTGCTATTTCCTGTGGTATTTCTAGTTTGCAATATTGGTTTTATCTTATCTTTGACTACAGTTGTTTCCCCACTACGGCTCCTGTCCCCTATGAGGTCATTTATATGTATTCCTTCCTGCGTATAATTCCCGACTACCTGGACAAAAACTCCAGCTTCACCATTACTGTCTCCCAGGACAGCACCTCCAGCTTCACCATTACTGTCTCCCAGGACAGTACCTCCAGCTTCTCCATTACTATCTCCCAGGACAGCGCCTCCAGCTTCACCATTACTGTCTCCCAGGACAGCACCTCCAGCTTCATCATTACTGTCTCCCAGGACAGCGCCTCCAGCTTCACCATTACTGTCTCCCAGGACAGCACCTCCAGCTTCATCATTACTGTCTCCCAGGACAGCACCTCCAGCTTCACCATTACTGTCTCCCAGGACAGCACTATCAGCCCCACATTTACTGACTACCAGGGCATCACCTCCAGCCTTACAGTTTCTGACTACATGGCCAGTATCAAGAGCAGTACCATTCAGCCCAGACTTTTTATGTTCCCATCTGTTGTAGAAAGCTTCCAGGTTTTCTATGAAAGCAGCTTTGATGTTGTCCTCTTTTAATACCCTTGTGATTTTAGTCCACAGATTTATCTCATTTGGGCATACCCAAAAACACTTCTCTGTTTTAATACTGCTTGTAGCTAGTTCTTGGATATCTGCACAAGGGGCGTGACACCAATTTCCACAAAAATGACAATTTATCCATGTGGAAGCCCGTTTGTTTGACTGATTGCAGACTACACACAGCTTCATAATGATTTGAATGGCATTAACACAGCATTTACATAGCATTAACACAGACGAGGAAGTGGTAGAGGCAGGTCTCTGACACAGCATTAACACACAGACGAGGAAGTGGTAGAGGCAGGTTCCTGACACAGCATTAACACACAGACGAGAAAGTGGTAGAAGCAGGTCTCTGACACAGCATTAACACAGACGAGGAAGTGGTAGAGGCAGGTCTCTGACAGAGCATTAACACACAGACGAGGAAGTGGTAGAGGCAGGTCCCTGACACAGCATTAACACACAGACGAGGAAGTGGTAGAGGCAGGTCCCTGACACAGCATTAACACACAGACGAGAAAGTGGTAGAAGCAGGTCTCTGACACAGCATTAACACAGACGAGGAAGTGGTAGAGGCAGGTCTCTGACAGAGCATTAACACACAGACGAGGAAGTGGTAGAGGCAGGTCCCTGACACAGCATTAACACACAGACGAGAAAGTGGTAGAAGCAGGTCTCTGACACAGCATTAACACAGACGAGGAAGTGGTAGAGGCAGGTCTCTGACAGAGCATTAACACACAGACGAGGAAGTGGTAGAGGCAGGTCCCTAACACAGCATTAACACACAGACGAGAAAGTGGTAGAAGCAGGTCTCTGACACAGCATTAACACAGACGAGGAAGTGGTAGAGGCAGGTCTCTAACACAGCATTAACACCCAGAAGAGGAAGTGGTAGTGGCATGCCTCTGACACGGCATTAACACACAGACGAGGAAGTGGTAGCGGCAGGTCTCTGACACAGCATTAACACACAGACGAGGAAGTGGTAGAGGCAGGTCTCTGACACAGCATTAACACCCAGACGAGGAAGTGGTAGAGGCAGGTCTCTGACACAGCATTAACACCCAGACGAGAAAGTGGTATAGGCAGGCCTCTGACACAGCATTAACACATAGACGAGGAAGTGGTAGAGGCAGGTCTCTGACACAGCATTAACACCTAGACGAGGAAGTGGTAGAGGCAGGTCTCTGACACAGCATTAACACCTAGACGAGGAAGTGGTAGAGGCAGATCTCTGACACAGCATTAACACACAGACGAGGAAGTGGTAGAGGCAGGTCTCTGACACAGCATTAACACCTAGACGAGGAAGTGGTAGAGGCAGGTCTCTGACACAGCATTAACACCTAGACGAGGAAGTGGTAGAGGCAGATCTCTGACACAGCATTAACACACAGACGAGGAAGTGGTAGAGGCAGGTCTCTGACACAGCATTAACACCTAGACGAGGAAGTGGTAGAGGCAGGTCTCTGACACAGCATCAAGGAGCTGTGTCTCGACTCTTAGACTACAAGTAGGTAAGTTAACACACACACGCTGCTACTGCAGGCGACATAATGTCATAAGTGGATGAGAATATAGCCACTTATTTATTTTAGAAGTATTTCTCTACATTACCACTTAAGTACGAGTTGGTCCTGGGCACCGAGACGCCACGGGCACACCTTTCTGTACGCCTGCCCCTCCCTAATCTTCCATCCCCTCTACTCTCTCCATCCCCTTTCCTCCCTCTTGTTCCATCCCCTTTCCTCTCTCTTCCATCCACTCTCTTTTTCCAGCTCCTCCCCTCCGCTGTTCCATCATTATCTCTCCTTTTTCTCTCTTCCACCTGTCTTCTGCTATGTCCTCACCTCCTTCACAACTATCCCATCCTCTCTCCCTTCCGTCTACATCCTTACAACCAGACCTTCCCTCCCTTCCTCCCGCATCAGGGTCACCACTGCACCTCTACTCTACCCAGTATTTTTAAGCGCATCATTGAGGTCGCTCGCTGCTTCCATGAACCCAATTTGCTGCCGCGAGGTAGGTGACGTCCCCCTCCCTCCCTCCCTCTCACTCTCTCACACACACACACATTATGGAGGTACTACCATCCTTTCATTTCAGGCAGGACTGATATGATAGGACTCGTGGTAAATCTTAAAAAAAAAAAAATACCATACAAAGCTTTATTTTCCGGCTTCCTAATAGTTCTGGTTTGAAACCGAACCTCGGGGGCGGTAATCCCAGTAATCTGTGACTCTTCAAGAAGGCTGCCTAAGTGCTAGTCAAAGGCTCTTGATCCAAGTAATTGAAGCTACCCTTTCCTTATACTCTTTTAATCATTCTTTCTACCCTGTTTCACACGCACACACATTGTGTGTATATATATGTATGTCTATATATATATATATATATATATATATATATATATATGTATGTATATATATATATATATATATATATATATATATATATATACAGAGAGAGAGAGAGAGAATCTGTAAAACTTGCGATTTTGGCTTAAATAGCAACGCTCTTCTTGTCGAATAAGGCAAACGAAAATATGTGTATGCAATAATTTCGCAAAACTCATTCTGAACCTAACGAAAAAAATATATTTCATTGTGTTTGTTTATTATTAAAGTATTGTAAACTTATCTAAAATATATTTAGTTGGATTAGGCTAAATTAAATTGCTCTTCTTTTAATATGGTTAGGTAAGTTTTCTAAGGTTCTTTTGGTAAAAAATAATTAATTTTTACATTAACATTACCTGGGGTTTATCTGGAGAGAGTTTCGAGGGTCAACGCCCCAGCGGCGTTGACCCTGATCCACCATGAGGCCTGGTCTCAGACCAGGCCTCATGGTGGATCAAGGTCTGATCAACCAGGCTGTTACTGCTGGCCGCACGCAAACTGACGTACGAACCACAGCCCGGTTGGTCAGGTACTGACTTTAGGTGCCTGTCCAGTGCCGTTTTGAAGACAGCCAGAGGTCTATTGGTAATCCCCCTTATGTATGCTGGGAGACAGTTGAACAGTCTTAGGCCCTTGACACTTATTGTGTTGTCTCTCAATGTACTCGTGGCGCCCCTGCTTTTCATCAGGGGAATGTTGCGTCTCCTGCCGAGTCTTTTGCTTTCATATGGAGTGATATTCGTGTGCAGGTTTGGTACCAATCCCTCCAGTACCTTCCAAGTGTATATTATCATGTATCTCTCTCGCCTACATTCCAGGGAATACAGATCAAGGACCTTCAACCTTTCCCAGTAATTTAGGTGCGTTATCGTGCTTGTATGTGCCGTGAAAGTTATTTGTACACTCTCCAGGTCTGCAATGTCGCCAGCCTTGAAGGGGGCCATTAGTGTACAGCAGTATTCCAGCCTAGAGAGAACAAGCGATTTGAAGAGAATCATCGTAGGCTTGGCGTCCCTAGTTTTGAAGGTTCTCATTATTCATCCTATCATTTTCCTAGCAGATGAGGTAGATACATTGTTGTGGTCTTTGAAGGCCAGATCCTCTGACATTATTACTCCGGGGTCCTTCACATTTCTTTTTTGCTCTGTTGTATGGTTAGAATTTGTCGTATACCCTGATACATTTTTAATTTCCTCAAGTTTCCCATATCTGAGTAGTTGAAATATCTCCTCGTTGAACTTCATATTGTTGTGAGTGGCCAATTTGAAGATCTGGTTGATGTCCGCTTGGAGTCTCGCGGTGTCTTCGATGGAGGTCACTGCCATGGTAATCCGGGTGTCATCCGCAATATGTCCGAAATATAAGAAAAATTTTTAGGACTTAGTTTTAAATGTGTTCTTGCTAATTTACCAGTTTTACCTATTCGGCACGACATATATATATATATATATATATATATATATATATATATATATATATATATATATATATATATATATATATATATAAATATATATATATGTATGTATATATATATATATATATATATATATATATATATATATATGTGTGTGTGTGTGTGTGTGTGTGTACTCACCTAATTGTGGTTGCAGGGGTCGAGACTCAGCTCCTGGCCCCGCCTCTTCACTGATCGCTACTAGGTCCTCTCACTCTCTGCTTCCTGAGCTTTGTCGTACCTCTTCTTAAAACTATGTATGGTTCCTGCCTCCACTACTTCACTTGCTAGGCTATTCCACTTCCTGACGACTCTATGACTGAAGAAATACTTCCTAACGTCCCTGTGACTCGTCTGAGTATTCAGCTTCCAGTTGTGACCCCTTGTCCCTGTGTCCCCTCTCTGGAACATCCTATCTCTGTCCACCTTGTCTATTCCCCACAGTATCTTGTATGTCGTTATCATGTCTCCCCTGACCCTTCTGTCCTCCAATGTCGTCAGTCCGATTTCCCTCAACCTTTCCTTGTACGACATTCCCTTGAGCTCTGGGACTAGCCTTGTTGCAAACCTTTGTACTTTCTCTAACTTCTTGACGTACTTGACCAGGTGTGGGTTCCAGACCGGTGCTGCATACTCCAGTATGGGCCTAACATACACAGTGTACAGTGTCTTGAACGATTCCTTATTAAGGTATCGGAACGCTATTCTCAGGTTTGCCAGGCGCCCGTATGCTGCAGCAGTTATTTGGTTGATGTGTGCCTCCGGTGACGTGCTCGATGTTATGGTCGCCCCAAGGTCTTTCTCCCTGAGTGAGGTCTGTAGTCTTTGTCCACCTTGCCTATACTCTGTCTTCGGTCTTCTTTGCCCCTCCCCAATCTTCATGACTTTGCATTTGGCAGGGTTGAATTCGAGAAGCCAGTTTCTGCACCACATGTCCAGCCTGTCCAGGTCTCTTTGCAGTCCTGCCTCATCCTCATCCGATTTAATTCTTCTCATCAGTTTCACATCATCTGCAAATAGGGACTCTTCAGAGTCTATTCATTCCATCATGTCGTTCGCATATATCAAAAATAGCACTGGTCCTAGAACTGACCCCTGTGGGACCCCGCTCGTCACAGGCGCCCACTGTGATACCGCTTCACGTACCATGACTCGTTGTTGCCTCCCTGTCAGGTATTCCCTCATCCATTGCAGTGCCCTCCCTGTTATATGCGCCTGATCCTCCAGCTTCTGCACTAATCTCTTGTGAGGAACTGTGTCAAAGGCCTTCCTGCAGTCTAGGAAAATGCAATCAACCCACCCCTCTCTCTCGTGTCTTACTTTTGTTACCTTCTCATAAAACTTCAGAAGGTTTGTGACACAGGATTTGCCTTCCATGAACCCATGCTGGTTTTCATTTATAATCTTGTTCCATTCCAGGTGTTCCACCACTCTCCTTCTGATAATCTTCTCCATGACTTTGCACACAATACATGTCAGAGACACAGGTCTGTAGTTTAGTGCCTCATTTCTGTTTCCTTTCTTAAATATGGGGACTACATTTGCTGTCTTCTATTTCTCAGGTAGTTGCCCAGTTTCAAGGGATGTGTTGAAGATTGTGGTTAGGGGCACGCACAGCATCTCTCCTCCTTCTCTAAGGACCCACGGGGAGATGTTGTCCGGTCCCATCGCCTTTGAGGTATCAAGGTCACTTAGCAGCTTCTGCACCTCCTCCTCGGTTGTTCGTATGTCATCCAGCACTTGTTGGTATATTCCCTCTTGATGTTCCCTTCTGTGCTGTCTTCCCAGAGCCCTTCCTGTCTCTACTGTAAAAACTTCCTTAAATCTCCTGTTTAGCTCCTCACATACCTCCTGATCATTTCTTGGGAGTTCTCCACCTGTCCTCAGTCTGATCACCTGGTCTTTGACTGTTGTCTTCCTCCTGATGTGGCTATACAACAGTTTCGGGTCAGTCTGGATTTTCGATGCTATGTTATTTTCATACTGTCGCTGGGCCTCCCTCCTTACCTGTGCATACTCGTTCCTGGCTCTGCGACTAATCTCCCTATTTTCATGTGTTCTCTGCCTTCTGTACTTTTTCCATTCTCTATTGCACTTTGTTTTTGCCTCCTTACACCGTCGGGTAAACCAGGGGCTCGTTCTGATCTTCCCATTGTTTCTGTTGCCCTTGGGAATAAACTTTTCCACTGCCTCCTTGCATTTTGTTGTTACATATTCCATCATTTCATTTACTGGCTTTCCTGCCAGTTCTCTGTCCCACAGAACCTCCTGCAGGAAGTTCCTCAACCCTATGTAGTCCCCTCTTTTATAGTCTGGCTTTTCTCATTCAACTCCTGTTACTCTCTCCACTTGCAACTCTGTGTATTCAAAGCATGGAACCACATAGTCACTAGCTCCTAGGGGACTCTCATATGTGATGTCCTCAATGTCTGAACTGCCCAGGGTGAACACAAGGTCCAATCTTGCTGGTTCATCCTTCCCTCTCACTCTGGTAGTATCCTTAACATGTTGGTGCATGAGGTTTTCCAGCACCACACCCAACATCTTGGCTCTCCATGTTTTGGGACCCCCATGTGGCTCCAGGTTTTCCCAGTCAATCTCCCTGTGGTTGAAATCCCCCATAACCAGCAACTTTGCTCTGCTGGAGTGAGCTCTTCTTGCCACCTCAGCAAGTGTGTCCACCATTGCTCTGTTGCTCTCTTCATATTCCTCTCTTGGCCTCCTGCAGTTCTGTGGTGGATTATACATCACTGCAATGACCACCTTGTGCTCCCCAGACTGAAGTGTACCTACTATGTAGTCCCTTTCTCCTGTCTCGTCTATGCCTCCCATTTTCTCGAATTTCCATCGTTTTTTTACGAGCAGAGCAACCTCTCCTCCCCCTCTGCCCCTTCTATCTTTCCTCATGATCTGGTATCCTGGTGGGAAGATTGCATCTGTTACTGTCTCCGTGAGTTTTGTTTCTGTAACTGCTATGATGTCTGGGGACTTCTCATTGATTCTTTCTTGCCATTCCTCATATTTATTCGTTAATCCATCCGCATTTGTGTACCAAACCTTCAACTTCTGTTCTTCAACTTCTGTTCTAATACTGTAACTGTGGTCCTGGGGGAATAATGGGGTTGGGAGAGCAGGAGCCCTGGTGGGGGCCTGTGGGGGGTTGCAGTGGAGGTGGAGGAAGAGCTCCCATAGGGGGTTGCTGTAGGGGTAGGGTTCATGGTGCGGGGGGTGGGAACAGAGGGATCGGTGTGTGATGGTTGGTTTGGATTGTTCAGTTGCCTTGGGGGTGTCATGGCTAGAGTCCTTCTGCAGGTGTTACTGGGGGGGTGTGCTTGTCCTTCCACCTGTTCCTGGGTTATTCTGTTCTCCTTTTTCATTTCCTCCCATTCCTCCTTTCGTTTTTGCACTCTCTCTTTCAGTATCATTCTTTCCTCCTGTGTTCTGTCTCGATCGAGGTACACACTCATGAACTCCTGTTTGCCTCTCAGCAGTGCTTTCTCCTGCAGGATCATGGTTCGAGTTGATTCTGCCTTGAAAATTATTTTGAGAAGCCGATTCCTTTTCTTTGTGAACCACCCGATTCTCTGAAAATTTGCTATCTGGGTCATGTCTTCCTCGCCTATCACCTTCATGATACCTTCAATCGCTTTTTTCTCCTCCTGCTTTCTTTTATCATAAGTTTCCCCTTCAGCTTCGTCTAGCCCATAGACAAAAACTGATCTCTCCCTTTCCACCTCCCACTGTGACTCCCATTGCATCCTCTGAGGTGTTTTAGTTCCTTCCCATGGAGTGTTCCTTCCTTCAGTCCCTTCCCTAGCTGTGGCCTCTATGCTCATTGGTTTGTCCTTCCTGCTCACCTGTTCTTGGCCCCCACAAGTGTCTGGTAAGGTCCCTGCACATGTCCTAGTTCCTTCACTGTCCTCCAACCTCTCATTCTGTCCTAGTGTGCTCCCTGTCTTTGTTTTGGCCCCGTGTGGGTTTGACAGGACCTCTGCATACAGTTTAGCTTCCGTGCTCCCTTCAGACCCTTTGTCTGTGTCTGATGTAAACATTACTGATGCTACTTCTGTATTATCTTTGTCTCTAGGCTGTTTCAGATTTCTCAGCTCCTCTTCTAATCTCTGTATCTTGGCTTCTGCTACTGTGGCATGTTGCTCCCATCTTTTGCATTCTGCTGCTAACCTCTCCTCCATCTTCCTTGCAAGCTCATCTAGCCTCCTTCCCCAGTCTTCCTCCTTTTTTTTTGAGCTCTGCCTCCGAGTCCTCCCTCTCAGATTCGTCCTTCAGGCCCTTTGTTCTCATCCTAGTTCTAGGTTGCCCCATTGCACCACAGAAGGAAGGGGGAGAGATGGTAGGGGAGGGGAATAGATGGTTAGGGGGAGTGGGGATGGATGGTTATGGGGGAAGGGGAGGTTGGTTATTGGATTATTATTATTATAATCAAGGGGGAAGCGCTAAACCCGGAGGATTATACAGCGCCTGGGGGGGATGTGGAAGGCATTCAGGCTTAATTCGGGGAACTGGAGCACAGATCCAATTCCCTAAATCAAGAGCCCCTCACCAACATCAAGGAACCTTCCTTGAGGGGTGGTTATTGGAGGGGGAGAGGAGGTTGGGGGAGGGGGTTAGATGGGTTGGGGGAGGGGTTAGATGGTTTGGGGGAGGGGTAGGTGGGTAGGGGGAGGGGTAGGTGGGTAGGGGGAGGGTGAGAGGTGGTTATGGGAAGGGGGAGTACGTGTTTGTGTCAAGTGTATATATGCTTGTGTATGTGTGCTTGTGTATGTGTGTGTGCATGTGTGGGAGAGAGAGGGATGGGATTAAGGGGGGAGGGGGAGAGAAGGATGAGTGACCCTTAGAAGCAGGGGAGGTGTGTGTGTGTGATGGGATTAGAAGGGGAGGGGAGGGGAAAGAAGGCTGAGGGTAGAGTGACCGCTTGATAATGGGATCCTTACAGGCGTGTGTGCGTGTGTGTGCGTGTGTGTGTGTGTGTGTGTGTGTGTGTATGTGTGTGTGTGTATATGTGTGTGTGTGTGTGTGTGTACTCGCCTAGTAAGGGTGTGTGTGTATGTGTGTGTGTGTGTGTGTGTGTGTATTCGCCTAGTAGAGGTGTGTGTATGTGTGTGCGTATGTGTGTGTGTTTGTGTGTTTGGCGGAAATTGGTACTAGGGTCTAAAGCTTCTATAAGTGTCTACCCTTGTGTGTGTGTATGTGTGTGAGGGAGAGATGGTTAGGGGGGTAGGGGAGGGGTTATTGTGGTTGAAAGATCTGTTATGCCTCTCTGTCATGTAGGCTCATATTTAGTCCCAGTTGTCTTTCCTAGTAATGCTACTCTCTCCATTTATTGCCCTTTCTGGATTTAAGTATCAGTTACTGCTGGTTATTATCCTTTCCCTTGCTTACGTTGAGAGAGGACTTCCTAGCTTCCTAAGTATTCATACTGCTAATAACTACCGATAGTAATACTACGTTACCCCTACGTTACCCCTCGCTAGTCTGCTCTACACCTCACACTCTCGTCAACACTATCTTCACCTTATCTATGCTATTTCTACCCTAATTCTGGTTATAGCTTGCAGGAGTGAGTGACCAGTATCTAACAGTGATGCAGAGACCAGAATCTGACAACTTGCAACCACAACAGGTGAGTAATACTTGCGCTGGAAGCGGTGCGGTGACAGGTTGCCAGATGCTGATGACGTAGTCGTCGTACATAGGCCTTCTATCACTATTTTGGAGATCCTTCACCCGTGATGTTTATAACCATATATGCTCATACATCCTGCGTTCCTCACGTGATTTCACTTTTCACTTATGATAGTATACACTTCACTTTATTTGAATAATGGCACGCCACTTGTTGTGACGTCACTGCTTCAGCAGGCCTACTCTGCCACTTTCCCTTATTATATATTTTATTTTTCCTTTCTCCTTTTGCTTATTAACATTTTCCCTCTCACTGTATGGTGCCCCACATTTCACTTGTTATCCAAACGCTGGTAATTCTTGAACACCCGCTTCCACACTCGCTTTGATCTTTGTATATTTGAATCTGTGTGGCAACAGGTGCCTACTAGTCACTAACGGTTTGACTCTTTTAAATATTAATGATTTCAGGCTTCCTCTCGACTTTTTTTTAACTAATAACTTTAGTTATCACTCGTAGGATTGCTCACTGACGTCACTACCACTGATTACTGCTAGCAGTTACTGCAATCCTTAAAAACACTAAGGTTCTCGGAGCCTTGTGCCCCCACGTCTGCACCCACTGTGTGTGTGTGTGTGTGTGTGTGTGTGTGTGTGTGTATAAATCTTTTAAACTGGCTCCTATTCAGCAAGCTTTTTGAATAGTGAGAGGTAGTGGAAGAGTGACTTGTTATCGTGCTGAGTGTAGTGACTGGGTAAATACAGCAATTGTCTGACAACGAGGCTACGGTCTTGAATCTCCATGTTCACTGTAACCTTGAGTTTTACTGTGAGTACAGCAGAGTATGTCGTGTGCCAGCAGTGTTTATGGACTACACGCCAGTGTTGATGGACTACACACCAGTGTTGGTGGACTACATGCCAGTGTTGGTGGACTACATGCCAGTGTTGGTGGACTACACACCAGTGTTGATAGACTATACACCAGTGTTGATGGACTACACGCCAGCGTTGGTGGACTACACACCAGTGTTGATGGACTACACACCAGTGTTGATGAACTACATACCAGTGTTGATGGACTACACGCCAGTATTGGTGGACTACACGCCAGTATTGGTGGACTACACGCCAATATTGGTGGACTACACACCAGTGTTGATGGACTACACACCAGTGTTGGTGGGAAACACGCCAGTGTTAGTGGGAAACACGTCAGTGTTGAACTACACACCAGTGTTGGTGGGAAACACGCTAGAGTTGGTGGGAAACACTAGTGTTGGTAGGGAACAAACCAATGTTAGTGGGAAATACACCAGTGTTGGTGGGAAACGCACCATTGTCGGTGGGAAACACACCAGTGTTGTTGGGAAACACCAGTGTTGGTATTGAACACACTATTATTGGTGGGAAACACACTAGTGTTGGTGGGAAACACGCCAGTGATGGTGGGAAACACCAGTGTTGGTAGGGAACACTATTGTTTGTGGAAAACACCAGTGTTGGTAGGAAACACCAGTGCTGATAGGAAACACCATTGTTGGTGAGAAACACACCAGTGTTGGTGGAAACACAGGTGTTCGTGGGTTACACACCATTGTTGGTGGGAAACACACCAGTGTTGGTGACTCGATCCACACGGTGAGATATTTGACTATCACCTCAGATCAAAATAAGTGACTAGCTACAGAACAAGAGTTTGATTTGAGTGTGTGTGTATTTGTATATATATATATATATGTGTGAGTGAATGTGTGTATTTGTATATATATATGTGTGAGTGAATGTGTGTATATGCATGTATGTGTGAGGAGGAGCGGGGGAATGCTGGGGTTGTTATAGGGGAGGAGATATGAATAATTAGTTCCCGGTTCACGTACTGAGTGACTGCTGGTGGTGTGGCCCGCCCGCATGTGGAATATTTATAAGTTATGGTCGGATATATTAATCTACATCTATCTTTAATTCTGGAATAGTTGGCATAATTGTTTATTTATGCAGGAAATAATGGAAGATGTCTAATAATTGGCACAGAACATGTGTAGTTGTTCTGTATAATGGGAACGGTGCCAAGACAGTATAAGAACTTCAGATGAATAAATTGGTGAGTATGACGGGTAAAATGCCTCGTAATTATTATCAAAAGTATTATGAGAAAAGACAGTATGATTGTAAAGGATGTACAAAGGGAAAGAACTGTAGGAACTAAGTGTTGGCAATGAAACGTGTGAGTGTTAATTTACCTGGAGTTTACCTGGAGAGAGTTCCGGGGGTCAACGCCCCCGCGGCCCGGTCTGTGACCAGGCCTCCTGGTGGATCAGAGCCTGATCAACCAGGCTGTTACTGCTGGCTGCACGCAAACCAACGTACGAGCCACAGCCCGGTTGGTCAGGAACCGACTTTAGGTGCTTGTCCAGTGCCAGCTTGAAGACTGCCAGGGGTCTGTTGGTAATCCCCCTTATGTATGCTGGGAGGCATTTGAACAGTCTCGGGCCCCTGACACTTATTGTATGGTCTCTTAACGTGCTAGTGACACCCCTGCTTTTCATTGGGGGGATGTTGCATCGTCTGCCAAGTCTTTTGCTTTCATAGTGAGTGATTTTCGTGTGCAAGTTCGGTACTAGTCCCTCTAGGATTTTCCAGGTGTATATAATCATGTATCTCTCCCGCCTGCGTTCCAGGGAATACAGGTTTAGGAACCTCAAGCGCTCCCAGTAATTGAGGTGTTTTATCTCCGTTATGCGCGCCGTGAAGGTTCTCTGTACATTTTCTAGGTCAGCAATTTCACCTACCTTGAAAGGTGCTGTTAGTGTGCAGCAATATTCCAGCCTAGATAGAACAAGTGACCTGAAGAGTGTTATCATGTGCTTGGCATACCTAGTTTTGAAGGTTCTCATTATCCATCCGGTCATTTTTCTAGCAGATGCGATTGATACAATGTTATGGTCCTTGAAGGTGAGATCCTCCGACATGATCACTCTCAGGTCTTTGACGTTGGTGTTTCGCTCTATTTTGTGGCCAGAATTTGTTTTGTACTCTGATGAAGATTTAATTTCCTCGTGTTTACCATATCTGAGTAATTGAAATTTCTCATCGTTGAACTTCATATTGTTTTCTGCAGCCCACTGAAAGATTTGGTTGATGTCCGCCTGGACCCTTGCAGTGTCTGCAATGGAAGACACTGTCATGCAGATTCGGGTGTCATCTGCAAAGGAAGACACGGTGCTGTTGCTGACATCCTTGTCTATATCAGATATGAGGATGAGGAACAAGATGGGAGCGAGTACTGTGCCTTGTAGAACAGAGCTTTTCACCGTAGCTGCCTCGGACTTTACTCTGTTGACTACTACTCTCTGTGTTCTGTTAGTGAGGAAATTATAGATCCAACAACCGACTTTTCCTGTTATTCCTTTAGCACGCATTTTGTGCGCTATTACGCCATGGTCACACTTGTCGAAGGCTTTTGCAAAGTCTGTATATATTACATCTGCATTCTTTTTGTCTTCTAGTGCATCTAGGACCTTGTCGTAGTGATCCAATAGTTGAGAGAGACAGGAGCGACCTGTTCTAAACCCATGTTGCCCTGGGTTGTGTAACTGATGGGTGGTGATCTTGCTTCTTAGGACCCTTTCAAAGATTTTTATATGGGATGTTAGTGCTATCGGTCTGTAATTCTTTGTTGTTGCTTTACTGCCCCCTTT
Source organism: Cherax quadricarinatus (assembly GCF_038502225.1). NCBI lineage: Eukaryota > Metazoa > Arthropoda > Malacostraca > Decapoda > Parastacidae > Cherax > Cherax quadricarinatus. The sequence continues at coordinate 17,502,506 of NC_091330.1, forward strand.
GTGGAGTGGGGCTATGTCTGTTGTTTTTAGTAACTGTGGGACGACCCCCGTGTCCATGCTCCCTCTCCATAGGATGGTAAAGGCTCGTGATAGGGGCTTCTTGCAGTTCTTGATGAACACGGAGTTCCATGAGTCTGGCCCTGGGGCAGAGTGCATGGGCATGTCATTTATCGTCTGTTCGAAGTCATTTGGCGTCAGGATAACATCGGATAGGCTTGTGTTAAGCAAATTCTGTGGCTCTCCCATAAAAAATTCATTTTGATCTTCGACTCTCAGTCTGGTTAGCGGCTTGCTAAAAACTGAGTCATATTGGGACTTTAGTAGCTCACTCATTTCCTTGCTGTCATCTGTGTAGGACCCATCTTGTTTAAGTAGGGGCCCAATACTGGACGTTGTTCTCGACTTAGATTTGGCATAGGAGAAGAAATACTTTGGGTTTCTTTCGATTTCATTTATGGCTTTTAGTTCTTCCCGCGATTCCTGACTCCTATAAGATTCCTTTAGCTTAAGTTCGATGCTTGCTATTTCTCTGACCAGTGTCTCCCTACGCATTTCAGATATATTGACCTCTTTTAACCGCTCTGTTATTCTTTTCCGTCGCCTGTAAAGGGAGCGCCTGTCTCTTTCTATTTTACATCTACTCCTCCTTTTTCTTAGAGGAATAAGCCTTGTGCATACATCGAGTGCCACCAAGTTAATCTGTTCTAGGCATAAGTTGGGGTCTGTGTTGCTTAGTATATCTTCCCAGCTTATATCGGTTAGGACTTGGTTTACTTGGTCCCACTTTATGTTTTTGTTATTGAAGTTGAATTTGGTGAATGCTCCCTCGTGACTAGTCTCATTATTGATAAATTAGACACATGTGCAACTCTTGGGTATCTTTATTGAGGAAACGTTTCGCCACACAGTGGCTTCATCAGTCCATACTTAGGAGAAACTTGAAGAACAGGAGGAGAATGAGGTAATGAGTCCCTCAACCTTGAGTCGATGTGTTCAGTCCATTAATCTTGAATAGAATACGGCATATGAGCGGAGAAGCAGCTTATAAACCGTATGGCAGGAGAGGGGCAGCAGTCATAGGTGGTGTCACATTTGTTCAATGTGGAAGTAGGTCGTGCCCAAGAATTAGTTAAGCGAAGAATTCCTAAGTATTAAGATCCCAAGAAGTTGCAGTGTCTGACAGGTTTGTAGATGAATGGTTCAGAGAACCGACATATTGATAAATTAGACACATGTGCAACTCTTGGGTATCTTTATTGAGGAAACGTTTCACCACACAGTGGCTTCATCAGTCCATACGTAGGAGAAACTTGAAGAACAGGAGGAGAATGAGGTAATCAGTCCCTCAACCTTGAGTCGATGTGTTCAGTCCATCATTCTCCCCCTGTTCTTCAAGTTTCTCCTACGTATGGACTGATGAAGCCACTGTGTGGCGAAACGTTTCCTCAATAAAGATACCCAAGAGTTGCACATGTGTCTAATTTATCAATATGTCGGTTCTCTGAACCATTCATCTACAAACCTGTCAGACACTGCAACTTCTTGGGACTGAACACATCGACTCAAGGTTGAGGGACTGATTACCTCATTCTCCTCCTGTTCTTCAAGTTTCTCCTACGTATGGACTGATGAAGCCACTGTGTGGCGAAACGTTTCCTCAATAAAGATACCCAAGAGTTGCACATGTGTCTAATTTATCAATATGTCGGTTCTCTGAACCATTCATCTAGTCTCATTATGTCGGTCTGGGGCTCCGCGCATACATGTCTGAACCTCAATTATGTTGTGATCTGAGTATATTGTTTTTGATATGGTGACATTTCTTATCAGATCATCATTGTTAGTGAAGATGAGGTCTAGTACTTCGATAGAACTGTTGATTGTATTTAGTGGGTTCTGAAAGGCAGTTTGTAGGGTTGCTAGGAGAACAATGTGGCAGGTGTTGCAGATACAATGCAATGGTTGGTAGGTTATCAAATGCTGTAAAGGCTTTAATGATGCGAGAGATAATCAAGTTATTATATGTAAGAGAGAAGTAGACCATTTTCCAATAAAAGGCCTAAGAAAGGTATTTGTGATGTCATATCAGATATTTCAGATATTTATAGATAGGGTTGTAAAGGAGGTGAGGGTTGGAGTGTTGGGGAGAGTTGTAGGAGTGAAAGTAATGAATCTGATACGAAGTGAGATAATTTATCACAGTTGCTCTTCGCTGATGACAGTACTTTTAACAGTTTTGGAAGAACAATATAGATATTATTGTAGCAAGTTGAGTGGTGTTTAAAATGAAGAACTTTAAAATGAACACAAAAAAAAGAGCAAAGAAATAAGAGGTAATGAAGAATTACATGGTATATAGTAGGGAGGAATCAAATGTATTTAGATGTTTGGAAATGCCAGTGTCTTCAGACATGTTTGTAAAAGATGAGGCGAAACAAACAATATATGTATAAGAAAAAAAGTAACCGGAGCTTTAAGAGTCTGCAGAAAGAGAAATTATTAGTGGACACAAAAGGGAAAATGTATCAGATAAGAGAGGTGCAAACTTTAGTGTGGGTGCGAAGAATGTGTTTCAGTGTTGGCGAGGAGACTTGAGGCACTGCACGTGTGTTGAACATCATTGTGTTGTGTTAATATTATGTAATGAATAAGAAGTAAAGAAACTAGGTGATGTTGTGGTGATGTAAAGGACTCGATAAATTAATCATTAGTTTTCTTTATTCTTTCCTCATTCTTTTTTGCGAGACCGTTATTCTATGGCCCTATCTTATTTTATAAAATTTTGTGCCGCCTTATTCAGTTTTTGTCTAAAGTTTCATTATCTTTGTTCACATTATGGTTATAGAGTCCAGCAACAAGGTATAAGAAACACTCAGCACAAACCCGGAAAATAACTGCAGTTGCTACGTTTGCATCCTATTCATATTCCCATTGTGTTAGCATTTCTTGCTATTCTTAGCCGCCTTCCTCTTTCATCCATTGATATGGATGGAGTATCTGGGCTGGGTAATGCTGGTGAGAGAGCACCAGGGTACAAATGCACCTTTGCAAAAACACAACAGTTCATATATACGCATTATACAAGTGTTCTTAAACAAACATGAATATATGCGTGCTTATATTCAGGTACACACATGCATTTATGCAGATATTGTTGAATATAAATGAGTGTAACTATCCATGTGTCCTAAATAAATACATACACACATTGTATGTATGCTGATTGTTAAGTTATAGGTTGCGACTTGTTTTGCATACAAGCAACACAGTTCATTAATCTTCCAGCAAGTCAAGAACCATGTCTGGGAACTGCATACATTTTATTCAAATTCCGTTGCCTTGTGAGTACTGAATTCTGGAAGTCAGCTATGATTCATGCTCCGATTTTAACATCTCATAAGACCATGATAAGCCAGTGGAAGGCTTCTGTCATACGACCAAAGCTCCAGTGGCGGGTCATTATATGACAAAGACCTGCGTCAGGAAACACTTGTCCTGTTTCCTGACGAATCTTGCCTAATCTAACCTAATTTAATTTTTTATTCAATATTTTTCCAAAATTAAAAGTGCAAGGAACCTAGGGCAATATTTTTTAATCACATACAAAGAAATCATGGCAACACACGCAAAACAAAAAAAAAAAAATAAAAAAAAATAACGCAATAACCATAACGTTAAGAATCCCTCGAAATTCAGTGGTTACCCTGATGCCTCATTTTCTCATTCAGCTAATTTATCTTCGGCTGAATATTGATAGAGAGAGCAGATCATGGTGTGAATCAAGACCATCTCTTTTTTTATATATTTTTATTTAGAAACACAGTATACATCATACATGTTGTGATACATAATGACCTAACAAGAAAAAGTAAGCAACAATATAAGAAAACCTAGAACTAAACAGAGGACAACCTACACCTGAACATTCCTTAACCAAAAAAAAAAAAAGCTACAACACAAAACTGGTTCTCTTATTCATATCTTGTATAAAAACTTTATATACTAAACATTAATTATACACTAATGTCTTTTACTCACAATTGTGTTGTATAGTAACATTTTATGTACATAGACATTCGAAGACTAAAATCCCCAATACAATATTTTCGAAGAGACTAATATCACCCCCCACATCCATATACCCTAACAAAAACATCTTATGCAACATTGCATACACTAGAATAAATGATAAGTTATAAGAAAAAAAAATTCTATGATATATGCCTCCTCTCAACACACACAAGGTACACAGTATGAACAGTTTGAAAAATATCCCCTTAATCCATATGCGTATATATATTCCTATCTCATTAACCTCCAATCAGAGATGAGCACTTAACAGGGCAACGTTCAATGCCGTCTCCTACAACATAGAACATTCTAAACTGACAAGGTTGACATAAACAGTAAGTACATGATCTTGGTGCACGCGGGCACCTCGCTCTTACTACAGTAGTAAAGTAGGATAAGAATCATACATTAGTCTCTGGGGCAACGAAACAAAAAACCCCGCTTCTTTCACAACACAAAAAATTCTGTGCACATTATTATCAAAATATCTTCCATTTGGTCCCTCTGTGAAAAGTATCGAAGAGGACACCTTGGCAGAACCTGCAGAATCGAGTAAAACATACTAATGAAACCTCCACCTCGCTCCCAGACGCCCCATTTCAATAACAGGACACATCACACACACACACACACACACACACACACACACACACACACACACACACACACACACACACACACACACACACACACACACACACAGACACACACACACACACACACACACACACACACACACAGACACACACAGACACACACACACACACACACACACACACACACACACACAGACCCACGCACACAACACACTCACACACACGCACACAAAAGCTCCCATAAAGACAGTCTTACATCATGTTAAAAGGTATCGGTGAGTGAGAATCGGTTGACCACTGCCAAAACCCAGAACCATTCACTCAGGAAAGACTGTCAATCGACAGAAGCTATACCTTGGGTTCCTGTGCTATGCAACGTCTATAATATCTTTTCATACTGAAACCCCCTGTGAACTATGAAGGAATACAAACGTCTAGTCTCGAGGACAACTGGCTTCGTCCTCATCCTAGGAACATGATGCAAATGTTGTCTCATATATACCACTGTTGCAGCCACCATCATTCTCCGATAACTCTCTGGAAAAAGAGTAACCCACTGGCCCCCATATAAGCTCCTATTCCTACCCACCGACCTGTAAAAACTGCCCGCTAAAGCCTTGATTCTGACATTACCCCCCATCTCCCTCATTCCCCAAGAAACATACAAAAAATCAACCATTATATACCTTAATGCCCTCGCTGCCTCACGAGACACTCCTCCCACGTCTAAAAGTAAAGCCCTGAGGACCCCCTCCCCCCCCAGTAACCCAAAAACACCCCTTAACCACACCCATACATTTTCCAAAAAAGGACAAAAATACACCACATGGAAGGCATTTTCCATGTCACCACATTGCCCACATGACACCTCACTCACATATCCCATCTGCTTCAACACCTCTTTTGATGCCAGTGTACCCATAAGGAATCTGTACACCACTTCTCGCACCCTTGCAGGAATTCTTAACTTTCGAAATTCCTCCCATATTACCTCCCATTCATATGTGGGGAAGACAGCCACCCCTTGCAGCATCTCCCGATGATACTCAACTCCCACCAGCCTCCCTATGTGCAATCGCTGCACATCTCGAACCCTTAACATATACCACAACATATCCTCACACACTTCCAGGCCCCTCCCACTCCACCAACAAGGAACGTCCCTCATCACCTCCCCCACACGCCGCCGCCTGACCTTCCCCTCTGAGGTATCACATCTTGACAAATTGCCCTCACCCTGGGCCCCAATGCCAACAAACCCAATCCCCCCTGACGCACCCCAGTCATTACTACGTCACGTCCCAACCACGCCCTCCCATAACCCCATATGTACCTTAACGCCCTCCTTTGGATGTCTATTACATCACAATCCCTCAAGGGATATACTACCGCCACTCCCCAAACCTTACTGTATACCAACGAATTCACGACCACTGCCCTTTGATGCAACGTAACATCTCTGGCCCGAAGGCCATGTAGCCTACCTAACCGCCTGTGAATTAACCCTTCTACTGTCCTGCCTATCCACTGTGTACCAAATCCCACAAATCTTGATCCGTTCCACGACATTCCATCCAAACCCCTGACCCAATCTCACGCCTACCCAAGTGCCCACTCTAACAACATCGACTTGCTTTTGTTCACCCTCATTCCCATTATGGCCCCAAAATTCTCGATGACTCTACCCACCCTTGAAAAATCCTCCTTTCCACTAAGTAAGATCATCATATCATCAACATAACCCACAACTCCCCCTTCATTCCCCTCAGCACCCGCCCCAAACAGCTCTCGGGCTACGAGCTCATAAAATGGATTCTGTACACAAGCAAATAACAGCTGTGAAAGTGGGCAACCCTGCCGCAAACCCCTCTCCATACGAATCTCACAACCTAACCGATTGTTCACCTGCACCTGCATCTTCACCCCCCACATACAATGCATCCACCCACCCTACCACCTTGGCTCCAAAACCCAAACCACTCAAGCATTCACGCAAAAACACTCTGTCCACACTATCATACGCATTCTCCCAATCCACACCTAGAACCCCCCCCTCCACAGCCCTCTAAGAAATCCCTTATGTGCCCATGTCCTTCCTGCATACTCCTCCCTGGAATTCCAAACTGACCACAGTGTAAGAGCGATCCCAGAACCGCCTTCATTCTATTCCCTAAAATCTTTGTGAACACATTATAGTCCTCACACATTGAGGAAATCGCCCAGAAAGCACTCAGCACCTGCGCCCCTTCCTTCTTCGGTACTAATACTACTATGCCCGTACATTGTGACTCACCCATTCTCTGCCCATCTAGCATATTGTTCAAAACCCCAACAAAACAATGCCTCATGCACCCCCAATGAGCCCTATAAAAATCGATAGGCAAACCATCAATCCCTGTCGCCTTACCTGTGCTCATGCCAAAGACAGCCTTCACCACCTCAGCCTCACTAATATCAGCCTCCAACCCCCCCTATCCTTTTCTCCTATAGCATTATGAACCCCCCTACCGAAAGACTCCTGCCAGGCGCCTCCCCTCCCACACTCCATTTTCCCCTGAACCATTCATCGGCATAAATGCTCATACTCTCAGTGGAGGCGAGGACCACACCTTCTGGGTAATTCCCCACCCCTGCACTAGTCACTAATTGCAATAACGTGGTCACTCTCCTACGTTCCCTAAACTTATGCAAAACATACCCAGTCGGTTATCTCCCCACAACACGTCGTCCAACTCTGAATGAAAACTTACCGCATCAAAACGTTCATTATGAATCTCCTCAATCCTACCTCGAAATAATGCGATCTCTTCACCCCCTCCCCCTCCCGTAACATGCCTGCAACTGTCCTTCCAAATAATTCTGCAATCCATATCTCCATCTTGCTTCCTCATGTCCCTTGACCCTATAAAAATCCGCAATCCCAGGTTTCGCCTGCAACTCCCACCAGTCTATAAGCTCCATAGCCTGATCCCTAGCACCCCAAAACCCATTCCACCACTCCTCAAAACCCCTTCCCCCACCCTCCCCCCTGAGCAGCCGCACATTCAACTTCCAATAGCCGGGGTAAATATGCACAGCACCCTCCCACGACAGATGACAGATCTACTATCACCGCCCTATGATCCGAGAAACCCACATCAAATGTCTGCACCCTCCCTACCTCCAGTCCCCGCATGACGTAAATTCTGTCTAGTCTTGCAGCGTACCCCCTACGTACGAACGTGCGCTCCACCATATAACCTCCCCCCCCTGCAACATCTACGACACCCACGTCCCTCAACACATCCCTCAGAACACTTAAAACACAATCCCCCCTCCTTGGTTCAACATCTCGGCCCAGAATAACACAATTCCAATCCCCACCAATGATCGTGATGGCAGACAATCCTCGCAGATGATACAATACGCCTTCCCTCACAAAATCCGCCTTTACCCTTGTATTGCTCGACACTGGCACATACACTCCAATGAAACATGCCCTTCTATCACCCCATACGCCATCTACCTGCACAACCCTTCCCCCTGCCTCCTCCCAACCCGTGACACGCAAGGGGCTGGTCTCCTTTATCGCTATTGCCCCCCCCCTTTTAACAGCCGAGCACAACTAACATACAACTTAAACCCATTCAACACCAACTCACTTCCAATCTTATGATTGTGTTCCTGCAAGAAACACACGTCCACCTGAAATCTACGTAAAAACCATACCAACCACACAGTTTTGATCTCAGCCTTGAGACCGTTCACATTTAGGGTGACGCACGTGAAGGTTACAAGAAGGGCGGCTTCCCTCGATGCCGCTGTGGCTTGCCTACCACAAGACCATCTCTTGCTTGTGTTCTACACATCCAAACAAGGAAATCCTGCCATACACGAGCAAAGGGAAAACCTGGCTGCTAGTATAGTTTCTCTCAAGAGGATCGAGCCTCCGCAATTAAATTACCGTCCAATAAGCCTGACCTTACCAGTAGGCAGATTATTAGCATAAACTATAGCCGATATAATAAGCCAGGTTGAACTAAATTTGATTAACAAGTCCCAGCACAGTTTGATTATCATCTGTGTGTCTGCCAAACTGCCAGAAATACTTGTAACCAAGCTTAAGCCTGGATACTACATCAGTCAATATGTTTACATTGCAAGTAGTAGTCTGGTAAGAACTACAATATAAAACAGCGTAAATCTTCATTATCACAAGACAATTAAAAAAAATGTATAAAAGAGACATATGTGTAGCATTAAGTAAGTTTATAAGGAAACGCTTCGTCCACCAGAAGCTTTATTATTGAGATAAACTCCTGCGTGGTGAAGCGATGTTGTAATAAAAGTTTGATGTGTCTTTACCTAGGTGTCGGCTCTTCTATCCCAGGGTAGGAACCTCTCAGCTAGGATCGTAATGTCCTTGGGTAGGTGCAGTTTCCACACCGATGTGGAAACTGGTGACTAGTGAAGGACGTTCTTACGTTTGCTAGTCTGGTGTACTCCGCTCATATTATTCGATTTGTATGTTTGGAGTGACAGATGAGGTAAGATGTCCACTCCCAAGATGATTTTACCTTAATCCAGATCAAGGACTAGCTATGAGAAGTCTTGGTAACCTGTCCTTAGCCTCCTACAGCCCCAGAGCAACCCAACAAAAAATTTATCATTTCCCCCGTGTATGGGATAAGTCATCCTGAGAAATTATAATTACCGAACAATAGGAGCTCCAGCTATTGATGGAGAAAAGTCACAGGTTGGAGCACAAGCTTTCATTGAAACAACGTTTGGTTCTGTGTCCAGCTTTATCAAGTTATGACTACTGCTATCGTGTAGAATAGCGAACCCGTACACCTTGCTGTTCCTACAATGTTACAGTCATACAGATTAATGAAGACGCACAATACGGGTGTTCTCGGATTTGTTCAGTTAAAACGTACATTGTCTCATACACAAAAGTGTGTAGTAGTAGTTACTAGTTGTCATGGGCACTTGTCGATAGACACTTGAATTGTTGAGTGTGGTGTAGGTGGTAGTGTAGTGGGGATAGTGATAGTGTAGTGGTGTTGGTGGTAGTGTAGTGGTGTTGGTGGTAGTGTAGTGGTGTTGGTGGTAGTGTAGTGGTGTTGGTGGTAGTGTAGTGGTGTTGGTGGTAGTGTAGTGGTGTTGGTGGTAGTGTAGTGATGTTGGTGGTAGTGTAGTGGTGTTGGTGGTAGTGTAGTGGTGTTGGTGGTAGTGTAGTGGTGTTGGTGGTAGTGTAGTGGTGTTGGTGGTAGTGTAGTGATGTTGGTGGTAGTGTAGTGATGTTGGTGGTAGTGTAGTGGTGTTGGTGGTAGTGTAGTGGTGTTGGTGGTAGTGTAGTGATGGTAGTAGTGTAGTGGTGTTGGTGGTAGTGTAGTGATGTTGGTGGTAGTGTAGTGATGGTGGTAGTGTAGTGATGTTGGTGGTAGTGTAGTGTTGGTAGTATAGTGGTGTTAGTGGTAGTGGAGTGTAGTGGTGTTATTGGTAATGTAGTGGTACTGGTAATAATGTAGTGGTGTTGGTGATAGTATAGGTAGTGTAGTGGTATTGGTAGTAATGTAGTGGTGTTGGTGATAGTATAGGTAATGTAGTGGTGTTGGTGATAGTATAGGTAGTGTAGTGGTGATAGTATAGGTAGTGTAGTGGTGATAGTATAGGTAGTGTAGTGGTGATAGTATACGTAGTGTAGTGGTGATAGTATAGGTAGTGTAGTGGTGTTGGTGGTAGTATAGGTAGTGTAGTGGTATTGGTAGTAATGTAGTGGTGATAGTATAGGTAGTGTAGTGGTATTGGTAGTAGTGTAGTGGTGATAGTATAGGTAGTGTAGTGGTATTGGTAGTAGTGTAGTGGTGATAGTATAGGTAGTGTAGTGGTATAGTAGTGTAGTGGTGATAGTATAGGTAGTGTAGTGGTATTGGTAGTAGTGTAGTGGTGATAGTATAGGTAGTGTAGTGGTATTGGTAGTGTAGTGGTGATAGTATAGGTAGTGTAGTGGTATTGGTAGTAGTGTAGTGGTGATAGTATAGGTAGTGTAGTGGTATTGGTAGTAGTGTAGTGGTGATAGTATAGGTAGTGTAGTGGTATTGGTAGTAGTGTAGTGGTGATAGTATAGGTAGTGTAGTGGTATTGGTAGTAGTGTAGTGGTGATAGTATAGGTAGTGTAGTGGTATTGGTAGTAGTGTAGTGGTGATAGTATAGGTAGTGTAGTGGTATTGGTAGTAGTGGTGTAGTGGTGATAGTATAGGTAGTGTAGTGGTATTGGTAGTAGTGTAGTGGTGATAGTATAGGTAGTGTAGTGTAGTATTGGAAGTTAGTGTAGTGGTGATAGTATAGGTAGTGTAGTGGTATTGGTAGTAGTGTAGTGGTGATAGTATAGGTAGTGTAGTGGTATTGGTAGTAGTGTAGTGGTGATAGTATAGGTAGTGTAGTGGTATTGGTAGTAGTGTAGTGGTGATAGTATAGGTAGTGTAGTGGTATTGGTAGTAGTGTAGTGGTGATAGTATAGGTAGTGTAGTGGTATTGGTAGTAGTGTAGTGGTGATAGTATAGGTAGTGTAGTGGTATTGGTAGTAGTGTAGTGGTGATAGTATAGGTAGTGTAGTGGTATTGGTAGTAGTGTAGTGGTGATAGTATAGGTAGTGTAGTGGTATTGGTAGTAGTGTAGTGGTGATAGTATAGGTAGTGTAGTGGTATTGGTAGTAGTGTAGTGGTGATAGTATAGGTAGTGTAGTGGTATTGGTAGTAGTGTAGTGGTGATAGTATAGGTAGTGTAGTGGTATTGGTAGTAGTGTAGTGGTGATAGTATAGGTAGTGTAGTGGTATTGGTAGTAGTATAGTGGTGATAGTATAGGTAGTGTAGTGGTATTGGTAGTAGTGTAGTGGTGATAGTATAGGTAGTGTAGTGGTATTGGTAGTAGTGTAGTGGTGATAGTATAGGTAGTGTAGTGGTATTGGTAGTAGTGTAGTGGTGATAGTATAGGTAGTGTAGGTGACACTAAAAAATGTGTATTTTGGATACTCGTAGAAATTTCATCTTAACATCCCCTTGCTGTGTATACCTGGAGAGGATTTCGGGAGTCAGTGCCCTCTCGGCTCGGTCTGAGACCAGGCCTCATGGTGGACCAGGGTCTGAACAACCAGGCTGTTACTGCTGACCGCACGCAAACTGACGTACGAACCACAGCCCGGCTGGTCAGGTACTGACTAGGTGCTTGTCCAGCGCCTTCTTGAAGACAGCCAGGGGTCTATTGGTAATCCTCCTTATGTATGCTGAGAGGCAGTTGAACAGTCTTGGGCCTCTGACAGTGGTGGACCTTTAGTGGACGTTTGTTAAATGAATGTGGTGAAACCCAAGCTATTGTAGGTCAGCAGATGCTTAACAACTGAACGGTTCGTTATCTCGTTAAAACCCGTTTTAGGAGACACTCTTGTTTCCTGATAAACAAAACACCACCTTCTGGTAATATCAACTCTATCTTTAACTGCTTCAAAATCCAAGTATCACGATCTAATTGTATGAAATCCCTTGGAGACAACCCAGTACGAGATAGCGCAGAAGAGGAAGTGGAATATAAACAGGTGAGTAACATATGCACTGATAGCTGGATGCAGCTTCACACACGGTAAACGTGAGTGATCATACCATGATGTGTGAACCATGGTGAGCATCAGTCTTCCCAGCCTCACCTTCACCCTGCCACTCTTGAACATGGTCTTACACAAGGCTCGTCCACTGACACATTTTCATGCTGCAACTAATTAAAACTAATCCCTACATTGAAAATAAGACTGGACGATGTTTCTGTCCGTTCTGGTCAGCTGCCAAGATTCATGACTGTTAATGGTCCAGGAATGATCGAAACGTCGACCAGTTCTCACTTCGAGCTATGGAGGTTGTAACATGCAGGTGTGTGGTCAACCCTGCCAGTGATTATCATTGACGAACTTAACGTCTGTATTGTTATATTGATACCGTGCCAGCAAGTCACTTTATGCTATAATAATAATAATAATAATAATAATAATAATAATAATAATAATAATAATAATAATAATAATAATAATAAACTGTCAACTAAACAGTATTTCAGCCATAAGACGGCATAGCCGACTGTTCTTATCAAAGTTTTTCATTATTTTTTCTGTATCTTGTATACATCTTGTTATATTTATTAATGGTTCAGGAGAGCATCGCCTCTGTGACCCGATCTCGCACTAGTCCTCCTGAATTATCGGGAATGAAGTTTATTAAAAAGTATACAGGAAAATAAAGCTAAGTGTATAGTAGATGTAACTAAAAGTTTGTAAGATTTACCTGTTATCTTACATATTCATGAGACAAAGAAAAGACCAACAATCGTGCCAGAGTGTAGAAAGTTTAACAAGCTGACTACCAACCCACTGTTAGTCATCATTTATGTGGAGTTAGAGAGTGATATTCAAATTCAAATTCAAATTCAAAGTTTATTCTCTAAGGATTACAATGCTGAGTTTACAGAATTTGGTTACTGTGTGGTTTACATGTAGCAAAATAATGATTACAGAGTGTACCACTAGAACACCTAGCATGGCTAGGCATTTCGGGCATATGTACATATGTATCTATTTAATAAATTTAAAGCAATACTGCTAGTTAGATCTTACAGACAAATTCAATTTAGCGCTTCAACAAGTTGATTTAAGTTTACTAGTCTTGAAGTCTACTTAATAAGTCCGACCTTGCAACCTCCTCGATAATTCTGGTTTGGTTTTGTATAAACTTTTTCTTTTATCCTTGTGATTATTTATCATATTGTGTCTAATATTTATGGTTAGGCTTTGAATCATACTGTTAATATTAGTAACAGTTCATTTGCTTTAGTTACTGTTATTATTACATTACTTCAGCATTTGGTTCACTACTGAACTGACCTGAGTTCAGTTGTGGGCAAGACATTTGTGCAGATCATCTTATACCTGCCCCAGTTCATTTAGGTATAAGTTTGTTTGTTAGGCTACTCTTCTGGGTCTCATCCCGAGTAAAGTTTACGTAAAGTCCACAACAAAAATAAGCCACAACTGCTACACCCTCAGGTTATTGCGGGTTATTAATTCAAAGAAAGTCTTCTGCAACTGTAGCTATATTCATTATGAAATGAATAGCGCTTATAAACAGTCATTGTGACTAGGCTGCTGGTTTCTACACATCTGTACACACACTGGAATTTTAAAAGCAGTAGCAGAAATAAAACACGGTGTGTACTAAGTTGGTACTTTCAGCAGTTCTTGAGTAATGAATGATAAAGCTGCCACTCACATGGGTATCACATGTAAATCTCTTTTATAGTTATAGACTGTTTTAAAGCGCTCATCTAATGAAGAATAAAACTCAGCATCGTGGGTGAAACAATTTGCTAATGACCCACAGAGGACTCATAACAACGTTGTTGGTCCGTCCTAGACCATTTTCAAGTCACTTAACTAAACTTTGCCGCCTTGGGTGGTACAGAAGATCTGATATGAGCGCATGGACTACTCCGCTGCCTCCCTCCTAACGTCATTACCTACTCCTCCACCTGCCCTTCCCCCCCATCCCCAACACACCTGATCTCCACCCAGGACTTGAAGCACCAAGATTAAGGAGCAGTTAGGTAAGTTTTTACGGAGAGTGACCTCTTATGTCTGTTCAACACCCGCCAGCCCCCGTCACTGACTTACAACAGTAGCTGGTGTTCACAAGGGCGGGCATCCCCTCCTTACACTACGCGTACTGCTGTGCCTCCGTCAAGGTGCCTTTATGCTGGTCAAATAATTCTAACCTGAAGAATTTGAATTATCATCCCCTTTCTCATTAAACTTGATTGCCTCCCATACCCCGGGTTTATCGCTTCATATGGCTATTGTAATTAGGTTATGCCATAAATTGTCTCATTTTTAAGTGGATAAAGGATTAAATTGAAGTGGGAGCTTCGTGATCAGGTATATTTTTCATAAACTTTTAGAAAACAGAGGAGACTGGACTTTTATTAACCTTGTGTGATTTCTTTGCCCATTAGTGTGGGTATGAGTCAGCGTGCGTCGTTGTGCTCCGGGTTTTCTCGTGTTTTCACGGTCGCTCTTACGTGCTAGAACTTTAATTTGTGTCATCAATCCTATAGGATACATCCCTCTAGCGCCTGGAACCAATCTTGGGCGGAAAACATTATATACTGAGTAAAAAAATGGAGAATTAGTGTGCACTACCTAGCAGAGTTTACTGCCAGAGGGGAATCATAGGCCTGTGTCCCGTGTGAAAAAAAAAAATAATAATAATTGAACTTTTCGTGTCAGAGGAAAGAAAGTCTCCCTGATAACATTGAGTATACATAGTGTATAGTGTATACTACAGTGGTCCCTAGTATATTGATGATAAAGGCTAAAGTGTCATTTGAAAACAGGTGAATTTGTAAATGAAGTGATAAGCCTATAGAGGCAGGTGCCAGAAGTCGCCAGAATCTTACCACAGGTCAGCTGTTTTTAATAATCTTCCTGGCCTGCTAGTGTACTCGCATATAATCTAGTGATACCAGTGAATAGCAGAATACAGTGTTGTAGTAGCAACTAACCAGTATTATAATGGTACTTAGTGGAGTGGAGTGACTTTCATTAGTTTCTTTTTTCTTGAAATACCAGACGTATACTGTGAATTTCATATAACCTGTAAGATAAGATAAGATTTCGTTCGGATTTTTAACCCCGGAGGATTAGCCACCCAGGATAACCCAAGAAAGTCAGTGCGTCATCGAGGACTGTCTAACTTATTTCCATTGGGGTCCTTAATCTTGTCCCCCAGGATGCGACCCACACCAGTCGACTAACACCCAGGTACCTATTTGCTGCTAGGTGAACAGGACAACAGGTGTAAGGAAACGTGTCGAAATGTTTCCACCCGCCGGGAATCGAACCCGGGCCCTCCGTGTGTGAAGCGGGAGCTTTAGCCACCAGGCCACCGGGCCTGTTACCAGCGGTCGCAATATACACGAGAAGCAAATATTACTACAGAAAAAACGTCCTTCCTCCAAAATTTCCACCAGTCAACTATAGTGATAATATAGCATTTATTGTGGTGGAGGCGGAAAAAACAAAATAGAAAAGCTAGATACAGCGATTGATAAACAAGGGTTGAGGTCGACCGTTCGTCATTGTAGGAGTTGCCAGAAATCACCAGTTCTTCAACACGCAAGTTATACTTTTGTATCAATCAAATCACATATTACTCGGGTAGATAATTTCCAGTAGATCCTTCATGTGTTAGACCAAATCACCGACCAGTATGTTTTAAATAAGCGACCCACTGATCAGATCAGATCGACTGGTCCGAACCCTTGACTGGTTTCAAACGGTTTCGTTGGACAAAAAAGCAGACAGTAAACGGATGGGGTTGTAGGCGCCCTTATAAACACAAACATTAAATATATATCAGGAACGTACACGGTAAGCTGTCCAATATACAAAAACAGTTAGAAACAGAAATACAAATAGCTAGAGCTTCATTTAAGGAGGTTATTAATAGAATATTCAAGAGGTTGCTAGTAGAATTGAGTAAATCAACCATTCAAATCATTAGGAAACTGTGTGTAGTCTGTGGTCAGTCAAACAAACGGGCTTCCACATGGATAAATTGTCATTTTTGTGGAAATTGGTGTCACGCCCCTTGTGCAGATATCCAAGAACTAGCTACAAGCAGTATTAAAACAGGGAAATGTTTTTAGGTATGCCCAAATGAGATAAATCTGTAGACTAAAATCACAAGGGTATTAAAAGAGGACAACATCAAAGCTGCTTTCATAGAAAACCTGGAAGCTTTCTACAACAGATCCTTGTGGCTTAGCGCTTCTTTTTGATTATAATAATAATAATTTCTACAACAGATGGGAACATAAAAAGTCTGGGCTGAATGGTACTGCCCTTGATACTGGCCATGTAGTCAGAAACTGTAAGGCTGGAGATGAAGTCCTGGTAGTCAGTAAATGTGGGGCTGATAGTGCTGTCCTGGGAGACAGTAATGGTGAAGCTGGAGGTGCTGTCCTGGGAGACAGTAATGGTGAAGCTGGAGATGCTGTCCTGGGAGACAGTAATGGTGAAGCTGGAGATTTTGTCCAGGTAGTCGGGAATTATACGCAGGAAGGAATACATATAAATGACCTCATAGGGGACAGGAGCCATAGTAGGGAAACAAGTGTAGTCAAAGATAAGATAAAACAAATATTGCAAACTAGAAATACCGCAGGAAATAGCAAACAAGAGGACTCCACTAGCAATAGTGAGGATATATTACCAAAAACAACTGGTGGGAGCTCCATTGTTCGTGCTAGGGATGATAGAAGTAAGACAGGGAAACATGCACCAACAGGGAATACAGTCACAGAAACCCAAGGCAAACGGAAACCAAGCCTGTGCACATACTATGCACTTGGTATCTGTGGCATGGGAAATCTGGAAAAACAGATGGGACGTGCAACTATGACCACCCTAGAAAATGCCATGCCCATATGACAACAGGAAAATGCAAACTCCCTTCCTGTAAGCCGTTTCACCCTGAACTGTGTACCTCTTCAGTACAGGAAAGACTGTGCTATAACTTAAATTGCCAGGCATACCATCTAAAGGGGACAAAAAGATACAAAACATCCAGGCTATGGGAAAACCTGGGTAGCCACAACCACTCAAGAGGGAGAGGTTTTTTAGTGCCAGGAAGGAAAAAAAACTGGCAAGAAATGGCAGAAATCGTACACCAAATCCAGTCATTCCTGGAGTGGAACCACAGTCGATGGCCTCCACTCCAAACCAACAGATACAGATACTAATGCCGAAAAAAAAATCCCCCCCCAGTACCAACAATACCACCAGTCCGATAACATTCTTCTTTGCAAATATACAGGGTCTAAAGCCAGCAACAAACGACAAAATACCTTTCATCCGTGGACTGCTTGCAGAGGCAAAGGCAATGTTCGCGGCTTTCACTGAGACCCACATAAAGGTTCACTTGGACAACGAAATATGGATCCCAGGTTACAACCTATACAGATGTGACAGAGTGAACAGGCAAAAGGGGGGGGGGGGTTGGCCTGTACATTGCAGAGTCACTTGTTTGCACAGAACTGCTTAATGCCTCAAATGATGTAGTGGAAGTTTTAGCAGTAAAGGTCGAGAACCAAAACCTAGTCATTGTGGTAGTCTACAAGCCTCCGGATGCAACATCCCAGCAATTCCAGGAACAGCTGTTAAAAATTGACCACTGTCTGGAAAATCTTCCAGCTCCTGCACCCAACATCTTGCTCCTAGGGGATTTCAACTTAAGGCACCTAAAATGGAGTAATATAGCAAATAATATTGTTGCAGTAATAACACCAGGAGGCAGCTCTGATGAAAACTCACACTCACACGAGCTTTTAAATCTCTGCACAAAATTTAATTTAAACCAGCAAATAATAGAGCCTACTAGACTGGAGAATACACTAGACCTCATCTTCACTAACAATGATGATCTGATAAGAAATGTCACCATATCAAAAACAATATACTCAGATCACAACATAATTGAGGTTCAGACATGTATGCGTGGAGCCCCAGAACGACATAATGAGACTAGTCACGAGGGAGCATTCACCAAATTCAACTTCAATAACAAAAACATAAAGTGGGACCAAGTAAACCAAGTCCTAACCGATATAAGCTGGGAAGATATACTAAGCAACACAGACCCCAACTTATGCCTAGAACAGATTAACTCGGTGGCACTCGATGTATGCACAAGGCTTATTCCTCTAAGAAAAAGGAGGAGTAGATGTAAAATAGAAAGAGACAGGCGCTCCCTTTACAGGCGACGGAAAAGAATAACAGAGCGGCTAAAAGAGGTCAATATATCTGAAATGCGTAGGGAGACACTGGTCAGAGAAATAGCAAGCATCGAACTTAAGCTAAAAGAATCCTTTAGGAGTCAGGAATCGCGGGAAGAACTAAAAGCCATAAATGAAATCGAAAGAAACCCAAAGTATTTCTTCTCCTATGCCAAATCAAAATCGAGAACAACGTCCAGTATTGGGCCCCTACTTAAACAAGATGGGTCCTACACAGATGACAGCAAGGAAATGAGTGAGCTACTCAAGTCCCAATATGACTCAGTTTTTAGCAAGCCGCTAACCAGACTGAGAGTCGAAGATCAAAATGATTTTTTTATGAGAGAGCCACAAAATTTGATTAACACAAGCCTATCCGATGTTATCCTGACGCCAAATGACTTCGAACAGGCGATAAATGACATGCCCATGCACTCTGCCCCAGGGCCAGACTCATGGAACTCTGTGTTCATCAAGAACTGCAAGAAGCCCCTATCACGAGCCTTTTCCATCCTGTGGAGAGGGAGCATGGACACGGGGGTCGTCCCACAGTTACTAAAAACAACAGACATAGCCCCACTCCACAAAGGGGGCAGTAAAGCAACAGCAAAGAACTACAGACCAATAGCACTAACATCCCATATCATAAAAATCTTTGAAAGGGTCCTAAGAAGCAAGATCACCACCCATCTAGAAACCCATCAGTTACACAACCCAGGGCAACATGGGTTTAGAACAGGTCGCTCCTGTCTGTCTCAACTATTGGATCACTACGACAAGGTCCTAAATGCACTAGAAGACAAAAAGAATGCAGATGTAATATATACAGACTTTGCAAAGCCTTCGACAAGTGTGACCATGGCGTAATAGCGCACAAAATGCGTGCTAAAGGAATAACAGGAAAAGTCGGTCGATGGATCTATAATTTCCTCACTAACAGAACACAGAGAGTAGTCGTCAACAGAGTAAAGTCCGAGGCAGCTACGGTGAAAAGCTCTGTTCCACAAGGCACAGTACTCGCTCCCATCTTGTTCCTCATCCTCATATCCGACATAGACAAGGATGTCAGCCACAGCACCGTGTCTTCATTTGCAGATGACACCCGAATCTGCATGACAGTCTTCCATTGCAGACACTGCAAGGCTCCAGGCGGACATCAACCAAATCTTTCAGTGGGCTGCAGAAAACAATATGAAGTTCAACGATGAGAAATTTCAATTACTCAGATATGGTAAACATGAGGAAATTAAATCTTCATCTGAGTACAAAACAAATTCTGGCCACAAAATAGAGCGAAACACCAACGTCAAAGACCTGGGAGTGATCATGTCGGAGGATCTCACCTTCAAGGACCATAACATTGTATCAATCGCATCTGCTAGAAAAATGACAGGATGGATAATGAGAACCTTCAAAACTAGGGAGGCCAAGCCCATGATGACACTCTTCAGGTCACTTGTTCTATCTAGGCTGGAATATTGCTGCACACTAACAGCACCTTTCAAGGCAGGTGAAATTGCCGACCTAGAAAATGTACAGAGAACTTTCACGGCGCGCATAACGGAGATAAAACACCTCAGTTACTGGGAGCGCTTGAGGTTCCTAAACCTGTATTCCCTGGAACGCAGGAGGGAGAGATACATGATTATATACACCTGGAAAATCCTAGAGGGACTAGTACCGAACTTGCACACGAAAATCACTCACTACGAAAGCAAAAGACTTGGCAGACGATGCACCATCCCCCCAATGAAAAGCAGGGGTGTCACTAGCACGTTAAGAGACCATACAATAAGTGTCAGGGGCCCGAGACTGTTCAACTGCCTCCCAGCACACATAAGGGGGATTACCAACAGACCCCTGGCAGTCTTCAAGCTGGCACTGGACAAGCACCTAAAGTCAGTTCCTGATCAGCCTGGCTGTGGCTCGTACGTTGGTTTGCGTGCAGCCAGCAGCAACAGCCTGGTTGATCAGGCTCTGATCCACCAGGAGGCCTGGTCACAGACCGGGCCGCGGGGGCGTTGACCCCCGGAACTCTCTCCAGGTAAACTCCAGGTAATCAGCACATGAGGCATTAATATTGCTGTCACATTTTGTAATGAGAGACTGTCTACACCATGGGGAGTGCATGTCATGTACGTCATTGACTCCTTGAATGTTAATTAATGTTAGTGCCATCTTGGGATAGGGGGAACAGGTATAGGTACAAGTAGGCTCGCCGGATGGACCCAAGACTGGGTCTTCTCCATGCAGTGAACCGCCGTTGGCTCTCCGTTGGGGGCTGCGGTAAGATCCTGGACACAGCACTTTTCAAAGTCTGTTGGTGCTTTCGTTAGGTTTCGGTATCCATGTGGCGGGGTATTTCTAGGACCTTACCGCAGCCTTGTGGTACCAACTGTCGACAAGAGTGGATGAGTCTTGGACACGAGACAGCTACACGAAGATTATGTATTTACTTAATTATACAAACACGTGCTCGCGTCCCTCCATCTCGGCGCTTGCTTACAACCAGCTCACAACAGCTTTTCCTCAGAAGTGAAGAATTATCAAACGTTCCAAACACAAGGAAGTTTACATATTACCCAGACCCAGGGAAGTTTCCAGTGTGCGGGACCCCTGACTCATGTGCTACTTAGCCAACTCAGGTGATACCAACCTCTTGTCCTGATAGTAGGGAACGCATCTCATGAGTCCTTTACTTTTACGTTTGATGAGTTCCGAGAGTTTTTTCTACACACGGTGCCCGGCCGTGGGCCAGGCTTGTCTGAGGATAGCCTAATCATCCAGGCTGCTGCTGCTGGTAGCCCACTGCTCTACATATCCATCACAGCCTGGTTGATCTGGCATCTGGTGAATATACTTTTTCAGTTTCATATTGAAGACTTCTACATTTGTTTCAGCAGTGTTTCTGATATCTTCTAGTAAGATGTTGAATAATCTGGGATCACGGATGTTGATACAGTGTTTCCTTATTGTGCCCACCGCACTCCTCCTTTTCACTAGGTATATTTTGTACTTCCTCTCATATCTCTCGATCCAATTATGTTGTTATGGCAGTGTGCAGATTTGGGACCAGGCCCTCGATACTTTACAGGTATATATTATCATGTATCTCTCTCTCTCCTCTTCTCCAGTGAATACATATTCAAGACTTTAAGATATTTCCAGTAATTTAAATGCGTTATTGCCTCTATGCGGGCCGTAAACGATCTCTGTATTTGTTCCAACTCTGATGTATCTCCTGCCCTGAATGGGTCCATCAGCACTGAGTAATATTCCAAATGAGGGAGCACCAACGATTTGAAAAGTGTCACTGGCTCTCCCAGCGAAACCTTGCCTCAATAAAGATTACTTTTGTGCCATAATGTCTTCTTAAGTTCCGTGGTTATTTTTTTTCTCAGGATTAAAACCTGCACCTGTGTATGTATGAATATATATATATATATATATATATATATATATATATATATATATATATATATATAACAACACTGTGACTGGCCGAGGATTCGAACCCATGTCGTTTTCGCCCTGCCTTGTGGTGAGCGAAAATCACATGATGCCTTAGCCCACAGGACCACACAGTCCTACAAGAATTAAGCACCTAACCAAGCTAGGTGTGTTACTCTTGGTCCGAGGACTTACGGTGGTGTGCGAGACTAGGCTAATTTCACTCTTATCCCCGTTTGGTGTACCAGCCTCCACAACAAGCAGTATATACATTATTGTGACTCACAATAATATAATATATATATATATATATATATATATATATATATATATATATATATATATATATATATATATATATATATATATATATATAATCAACCCAGCAAACCGCCCCGATGGAATCACCATTTATCCTTGGAAGAATGGCAAGCTCTTAGTATAGGACTATACCTGTGTATCGACGCTGGCTGACACCTACATCCATCACAGTGTCGGGCAACAGGGAGGAGCTGCTGATCACAGGGAGGAATACAACATCAGCAAGTACAGGGACATAAGCCAATAGTATCAATTTGTCCCAGTGGGACTAGAGACCTTGGGATAATGTGGGAAAAATTGCCACACGTTTCCTTAAAGAATTGGATTCCAAACTCATCGACACCACCAGGGATCCATGGGAAGCCACTTTCATGTTCCAGAGCCTCAGCGTGCCCGTTTGGCTTCGGAGGAGCTGGAGGAGATTCATAATCTTTGGTATATTGTACCAATATAGTCATGTTTGTTTTCTGTAAATGTATTCTGTCTGTTAATAAAATTTCCCATAGAATATAAAATATAGGGGGTAGTAAGAGTAGAAAATATTCAAACAGCTCAGGGGAGAACCTTGAGTTTTCCCTAAAGTACGTTTATTGTCTTCTCTGAGGATGAGGGTCCCCAGTCCAGTCATAGAGGTGGTACCTCCCAATATTATTTATATATATATATATATATATATATATATATATATATATATATATATATATATATATATATGTATATATATATATATATATATATATATATATATATATATATATATATATATATATATATATATATATATATATATATAAGTAACAACATGTACCTTATATGCCACCTTCATATCAACAATGTATCTCTTAAATCTTCTGTACCATATTATGTAATAAAATATTCCTATTGGTACAAAAAATATATACTAAAAGATGGGGTGGTAGGGGAAGTGGAACATTCAAACGGCTTCAGGAAGAAATCCAAATATTCTTCCTTGAAGCCTTTTTATCCACTTCTCTGAGGCTATGGGTCCCACAATTTACACCAGAGGTGGACCCCATCCTATATATATATATATATATATATATATATATATATATATATATATATATATATATATATATATATATATATATATATTATATATATATATATATATAGGAGGGGTGTTAATGTTGCAGTTTAAAAACTGTAGTGTAAAGCACCCTTCTGGCAAGACAGTGATGGAGTGAATGATGGTGAAAGTTTTTCTTTTTCGGGCCACCCTGCCTTGGTGGGAATCGGCCAGTGTGATAATAAATAATAATAATAAATATATATATATATATAATATATATATATATATATATATATATATATATATATATAATGTATGTATGTATGTGTGTACTCACCTAATTGTGGTTGCAGGGGTCAAGACTCAGCTCCTGGCCCTGATAAAAAGAAATGATGGGTTTCAGAAACTCATCAGTCCAAAAAATATAAATGGATTAAAAAAATGTGTGTGTGTGTGTGTGTGTGTGTGTGTGTGTGTGTGTGTGTGTGTGTGTGTGTGTGTGTGTGTGTGTGTGTGTGTGTGTGTGTGTGTGTGTGTAGAATGGACCCCGGGTTATCAGCCGTAATCGGTTCCAGAAGGTTGGCCTAAATCCAAAATGGCCGAAAACCGAAGTAATATTTCCCATAAGAAATAATGTAAATCCAATTAATCCATTTGAGACACTCAAAAATATTAACAAAAAATACATATTTTAAAAAGTACCTATAGTTTTACACTGAAAACAATGAGAAAGAAATATATAGCAGTAATTTTAATAATAAATGAACATTACATACCTTTGTTGAAGACTCCTGTTGGCATATGGAGGAAGGCGAGGAGGAGAGAGGGAGGAGAGTTTAGTGTTTGGAAGGGGAATCCCCTTCCATAAGGACTTCAGGTATCAAAGCCCTCTCTGGGGTTACTTCCATTGTTTGTTTTTTATTGCCACTAGGACCAGCTTGAGAGTCTCTGGACCCCTGTCGCTCAAAACATCTGTCCAGAGAGGCCTGTTTCTGGCGTCTCTGTAAAATTTGCTTAAAATGGGACATGGCATTGTCATTGAACATGCTGCAGACACGCCTTGCAACAGTTTTGTCAGGGTGATAATTCTCCGCAAAACTTTGCACCTCACTCCACTTTGCACAAATGTCCTTAATCACTGAAGAAGGCACATTCTTCCCCCTCTCTTCCTCCTCTGAAGCAATTTCCTCAACTGTGGTCTGTTGCTGTTCCTGTTGAAGGTGTTGCAGCTCTTCAGTAGTTAGCTCTTCCACATACTCGCCACTCACGTCCAATCCCATGGACTTCCCCAAAGGCACAATAGGTTCCACAATAGGCGTAGGGTCGTCAGGGTCAGCCTCAAACCCTTTAAAATCCTTGTCGAGGACACATTCTGGCCACAATTTCTCCAAGCAGAGTTCAAAGTCCTGGAAGTCACTCCCTGCCAAGCCTTTCCTATAAGGCTTAGCAATGGAGGGTATTGAAGTGATTCCTCCAGAACCCTCTTAAGGTCAATTCAGTGTCTGAGATCACTTCAAGGCACCTTTGAAACATTGCTTTGGTATACAGTTTTTTGAAGTTTGAAATGACCTACTGGTCCATGGGCTGGACGAGAGGAGTGGCATTAAGGGACAAGAACTTCACTATGATGAACTTACACTACTCAAACAATAGGTCTTCCAAGTCTGGAAGAAGAGCAGGAGCATTGCCCATTACCAGGAGGCACTTGAGTGGCAATTTATTTTCCAAGAGTTATATCTTCACACACGGGCCAAACACTTCATTGACCCACTCAGTGAAAATTAGCCTCATGACCCATACCTTATTGTTAACTTTCCATATCACACAACTTACTCTTCATGACATTGCTTTTCTTGAACACTCGGGGATTTTCAGAGTGATACACGAGTAAAGGCTTCACTTTGAAGTCCCCACTAGTGTTACCACAGTACAAAAGAGTTAGCCTGTGCTTCATAGGCTTGTGTCCTGGCAGTGCCTTTTCCTCTTACATGATGTAGGTCCTCTGTCATTTTCTTCCAAAAGAAGCCTGTTTCGTCACAATTGAACACTTGTTGGGGAGGAATCCTTCAGCCTCTACATACCCCATGAATTCATCAATGAATGCTTCAGTCCCAAGTTTGTCAGAACTTGCAGCCTCGCCATGCCTTACTACACTGTGTATGCCACTACACTTCTTGAATCTGTCGAACCAGCCTTTGCTGGCCTTAAATTCACTAACACCAGTGCTCGTTCCCAGCATATTCTTTATGAGATCCACATGCAACTGCCTTGCTTTCTCACAAATTATCCCCTCCAAAACACTATCTCCCACTAATTGTTTCTCGTTGACCCATACCAACAACAACTTCTCCACATCCTCAACTGTTTGAGACCTCTGTTTCGTTAGCATATTTACACCTTTTGCAACATCAGCTTCCTTGATTTCTGTTTTCTTCAACAGGATCGAACTGATCGTTGATGTAGATTTCTCATACATCCTGGCCAGCTTCGCTCCTGATGAATCATTTAATGAAAGCACTCTTCTTGTACACGTTGGTTTACTGTATCAACAAGTTTTTATTTGTTCTCTGCTGCATTATACTGCAGCTCGTATTTATTTACACAGATGGTATACAGTTTTCTCTCTATATCTTTCCCCTTCCCTTGCATTCTGTATCTCGGATATTGTATTTTTGATCTCTTCTCTTCTGCCACCCATCTTGTTATTAGGTGATTTTAACGCTCACCATCATCTGTGGGGAGGGTCCCACTGTGATTCTTGTGGTGATCAGTTGGAGACTCTTCTCGCTTCTCATTCTCTTCATGTTTTAAATATGGGTGTTCCTACCCATTTTGACTCGCACTCAATCTCTCTCTCTTGCACTGATCTTTCTATCTGTTCCTCTTCAATTGCACTTGATTACACTTGGCCTCTTCTTCCAGATTTACATGACAGTGATCACTTTCCTATTCTTCTTACTTCTACTACGTATCCAACTGCCTTGTAGCCCTCGTTGGCAATTTGCACGAGCGAATTGGGACTTATTCTCTCATCTTACCACCTTATGTGGGGACCCTCTTTCGTCCTCTATTGATGAACTGGTGCACCAGTTTTCGACCTTAGTTTTGAATGCAGCATCATGTTCTATTCCTCAAACCTCAGGCAGGCATTCTGAGGTTAGGTAAGTTTTCTAAGATACTTTTGGTGCAAAATTAAAAAT
>NC_091330.1:17531531-17571531 GCF_038502225.1 Cherax quadricarinatus
CCCAACTATCGCTACCCCTCCAATAACCATCCTCCCCCTCCCCCATAACGATCCATCCCCTCTCCTAACCATCTATTCCACTCCCCCTAACCACCCG
This sequence comes from Cherax quadricarinatus, assembly GCF_038502225.1. Lineage (NCBI taxonomy): Eukaryota > Metazoa > Arthropoda > Malacostraca > Decapoda > Parastacidae > Cherax > Cherax quadricarinatus. Next base: position 17,531,629 of record NC_091330.1, read on the forward strand.
TCCCCCCTTCTGTGGAGCAATGGGGGAACCTAGAACCAGGATGAGGACAAGGGGCTCCAAGGACGAATCTGGGAGGGAGGAATGGGAGGCAGAACTCAAAAAAAAGGGAGGAAGACTGGGGAAGGAGACTAGATGAGCTGGAAAGGAAGGTGGAAGAGAGGTTAGCAGCAGAATGCAGAAGGTGGAAGCAACAGGCCACAGCAGCAGAAATCAAGATAGAGAGATTAGAAGAGGAGGTGAGACATCTGAAACAGCATAGAGACAAAGATATTACAGAAGTAGCATTGGCAATGGCTACATCAGACACAGACAACAGGTCTGAAGGGAGCATGGAAACTAAACTGTATGCAGAGGTCCTGTCAAACCCACATGGGGCCAAAACAAAGACAGAGAGCACACTAGGACAGAATGAGAGGTTGGAAGACATTGAAGGAACTAGGACATGTGCAGGGACCATACCAGATACCTGTGGGGGCCAGGAACAGGTGAGCAGGAAGGACAAACCAAGAAGCATAGGGGCCATAACTAGGGAAGGGACTGAAGGAACACTCCACGGGAAGGAACTAAAACACATCAGAGGATGCAATGAGAGTCACAGTGGGAGGTGGAAAGGGAGAGATCTGTGTTTGTCTATGGGCTAGACGAAGCTAAAGGGAAAACTTATGATGAAAGAAAGCAGGAGGAGAAAAAAGCGATTGAAGACATCATGAAGGTGATAGGGGAGGGGGACATGACCCAGGTGGCAAATTTTCGGAGAATCGGGTGGTTCACAAAGAAAAGGAATCGGCCTCTCAAAGTAATTTTCAAGGCAGAATCAACCCAAACCATGATCCTGCAGGAGAAAGCACGGCTGAGAGGCAAGCAGGAGTTCCGGAGTGTGTACCTCGATCGAGACAGAACACAGGACGAAAGGAAGGCGATGAAAGAGAGTTCAAAAATGAAAGGAGAAATGGGAGGAAATGAAAAAGGAGAGCAGAATAATCCAGGATCAAATGGAAGGACAAGCACACCCCCCAGAAACACCTGCAGAAGGATTCCAGCCACAACACCCCCAAGGCAACTGAACAATCCAAACCAACCATCACACACCGATCCCTCTGTTCCCACCCCCCAAACCACAGTTACAGTATTAGAACAGAAGTTGAAGGTCTGGTACACAAATGCAGAAGGATTAACGAATAAACATGAGGAATGGCAAGAAAGAATCAATGAGAAGTCCCCAGACATCATAGCAGTTGCAGAAACAAAACTCACAGAGACAATAACAGATGCAATCTTCCCACCAGGATACCAGATCATGAGGAAAGATAGAAGGGGCAGAGGGGAAGGTGGGGTTGCTCTGCTCGTAAAAAACAGATGGAAATTCGATAAAATGGAAGGCATAGATGAGACAGGATAAAGAGACTACATAGTAGGTACACTTCAGTCTGGGGAACACAAAGTGGTCATTGCAGTGATTTATAATCCACCACAGAACTGCAGGAGGCCAAGAGAGGAATATGAAGAGAGCAACAGAGCAATGGTGGACACACTTGCTGAGGTGGCAAGAAGAGCTCACTCCAGCAGAGCAAAGTTGCTGGTTATGGGGGATTTCAACCACAGGGAGATTGACTGGGAAAACCTAGAGCCACATGGGGGTCCCGAAACATGGAGAGCCAGGATGTTGGACGTGGTGCTGGAAAACCTCATGCACCAACATGTTAAGGACACTACCAGAGTGAGAGGGAAGGATGAACCAGCAAGATTGGACCTTGTGTTCACCCTGGGCAGCTCAGACATTGAGGACATCAAGTATGAGAGTCCCCTAGGAGCTAGCGACCACGTGGTTCTGTGCTTTGAATACATAGTAGAGCTGCAAGTGGAGAGAATAACAGGGGTTGAATGGGAAAAGCCTGACTATAAAAGAGGGGACTACATAGGGTTGAAGAACTTCCTGCGGGAGGTCCAGTGGGACAGAGAACTGGCAGGAAAACCAGTAAATGAAATGATGGAATATGTAACAACAAAATGCAAGGAGGCAGTGCAAAGGTTTATTCCCAAGGGCAACAATAACAACAGGAAGACCAGAACGAGCCCCTGGTTTACCCGACGGTGTAAGGAGGCAAAAACAAAGTGCAAAAGAGAATGGAAAAAGTACAGAAGGCAGAGAACACAGGAAAATAGGGAGATCAGTCGCAGAGCCAGGAATGAGTATGCACAGGTAAGGAGGGAGGCCCAGTGACAGTATGAAAATGACATAGCATCGAGAATCAAGACTGACCCGAAACTGTTGTATAGCCACATCAGGAGGAAGACAACAGTCAAAGACCAGGTGATCAGATTAAGGACAGAAGGTGGAGAACTCACAAGAAATGATCAGGAGGTATGTGAGGAGCTGAACAGGAGATTTAAGGAAGTTTTTACAGTAGAGAAAGGAAGGGCTGTGGGAAGACAGCACAGAAGGGAACATCAAGAGGGAATATACCAACAAGTGTTGGATGACATACGAACAACCGAGGAGAAGGTGAAGAAGCTCCTAAGTGACCTTGACACCTCAAAGGCGATGGGACCGGACAACATCTCCCCATGGGTCCTTAGAGAAGGAGCAGAGATGCTGTGTGTGCCTCTAACCACAATCTTCAACACATCCCTTGAAACTGGGCAACTACCTGAGAAATGGAAGACAGCTAATGTAGTCCCCATATTTAAGAAAGGAAACAGAAACGAGGCGCTAAACTACAGACCTGTGTCTCTGACATGTATTGTGTGCAAAGTCATGGAGAAGATTATCAGGAGGAGAGTGGTGGAACACCTGGAACGGAACAAGATTATAAATGAAAACCAGCATGGGTTCATGGAAGGCAAATCGTGTATCACAAACCTGGTAACAGAAGTAAGACACGAGAGAGAGGGGTGGGTAGATTGCATTTTCCTAGACTTCAGGAAGGCCTTTGACACAGTTCCCCACAAGAGATTAGTGCAGAAGCTGGAGGATCAGGCGCATGTAACAGGGAGGGCACTGGAATGGATCAGGGAATATCTGACAGGGAGGCAGCAACGAGTCATGGTACGTGAAGAGGTATCACAGTGGGCGCCTGTGACGAGCGGGGCCCCACAGGGGTCAGTTCTAGGACCAGTGCTATTTTTGATATATGTGAACGACATGACGGAAGGAATAGACTCTGAAGTGTCCCTGTTCGCAGATGATGTGAAGTTGATGAGAAGAATTAAATCGGATGAGGATGAGGTAGGACTGCAAAGAGACCTGGAGAGGCTGGACATGTGGTCCAGTAACTGGCTTCTCGTATTCAATCCAGCCAAATGCAAAGTCATGAAGATTGGGGAGGGGCAAAGAAGACCGCAGACAGAGTATAGGCTAGGTGGACAAAGACTACAGACCTCACTCAGGGAGAAAGACCTTGGGGTGACCATAACACCGAGCACGTCACCGGAGGCACACATCAACCAAATAACCGCTGCAGCATACGGGCGCCTGGCAAACCTGAGAATAGCGTTCCGATACCTTAATAAGGAATCGTTCAAGACACTGTACACTGTGTATGTTAGGCCCATACTGGAGTATGCAGCACCAGTCTGGAACCCACACCTGGTCAAGCACGTCAAGAAGTTAGAGAAAGTACAAAGGTTTGCAACAAGGCTAGTCCCAGAGCTCAAGGGAATGTCGTACGAGGAAAGGTTAAGGGAAATCGGACTGACGACACTGGAGGACAGAAGGGTCAGGGGAGACATGATAACGACATACAAGATACTGCGGGGAATAGACAAGGTGGACAGAGATAGGATGTTCCAGAGAGGGGACACAGGGACGAGGGGTCACAACTGGAAGCTGAAGACTCAGACGAGTCACAGGGACGTTAGGAAGTATTTCTTCAGTCATAGAGTTGTCAGGAAGTGGAATAGCCTAGCAAGTGAAGTAGTGGAGGCTGGAACCATACATAGTTTTAAGAAGAGGTATGATACAGCTCAGGAAGCAGAGAGAGGGCCTAGTAGCGATCAGTGAAGAGGCGGGGCCAGGAGCTGAGTCTCGACCCCTGCAACCACAAATAGGTGAGTACAATTAGGTGAGTACACACACACACACACACACACACACACACACACACACACACACACACACACACACACACACACACACACACACACACACACACACACTAGGTGAGTACACACACACTGGCTGACATATTCGCCAGGCGTTCGGCAACGAAGAGGAACTACAAATCACAGGGAAGAATGCACACTCATAAAATTTAGGGACTTGGACTATCAGCATCAATTCGTTCCAGTAGAAGAGACCTTGGAACCACGGGAAAAGCCTACAAAATGTATCCACAGACAACGAGGTTCCAGGCTCATTGACGCCATTATGTTTCAGGCTCATTGACACACATTGTTACAGCATCTCAGTGTAGCCACTCGGAGGGGAAATGCCTACTACATTCTTGGCTCGCGTCCAGCTTTTTAGCTGGAGGAAATTCACAATCTCATTTGATATTGTACACCTGTTCATTCATTTTAAATAAATAATCCCTAAACCAACAAAAATAGGATATGAAATTAAGACACATGTTCAACATCTGTGTTGAACATCAAATGTTGAACATGTGTCTTAATTTCATCTTGTCGGTATTATATAACATTCTTGCACAAAAATAGGATATAAATGTATGGAGTGGTAGAAGAATAGTATTCAAATAGATTCACACACACATACACACCTTTCATTTTCAGTGAGGTAAAGGCTTAAGTGGCAACATCCAAGCTACACTTTCTCCTTGATGGAGGCAAGTTTCATAACAATATAATTAGCGTAGTGATCGTTACGAATGTTGGGGTTACTTCTGCGAGTCAAGGTTATTATGGTAATGAACCACCCAGGATGGTCTACCAGGGTCACGTGATGACCACCAGCAAGTACCTGATGCCCTTTTATCGCCTGCAATGATGAGCAGTGTATGGTCTGACACAGTGATACCTGCCCACGTAATGACACCACTCTCTCTCTCTCTCTCTCTCTCTCTCTCTCTCTCTCTCTCTCTCTCTCTCTCTCTCTCTCTCTCTCTCTCTCTCTCTCTCTCTCTCTCACACACACACACACACACACACACACACGTGAACAGTAAGTGTCACAGTTATCTGGGCAGCTCAGGTAAGTCAAGTGACTACATAGATCATACTTGTGGACAAGCTCTTGTTTATATTATCTTATTATCAGTCTCTTGGCTGAGATTACTGCTGCTTCTGCTGCTACTTCTAGCAGATAATTAGTGGTTGTCGGGATTTTTCGTTTCTCCCTCCAAGGTTTTTCTCAACTTGAGAACGCTTCTTCCTAGAGGAAGGTTCGCTTTTTTACTGGGTTGCGCAAGGTCGTTTTGTCGTTGTTTTAAAGATGAAAATGTGACATAAGTTTCCGTCCCATTAATTGAGAATTCCTCGGAGAATAAAAAAAAGGTCACAATGCCCTGGCTGGAACAATTCACAAATAATCCACTCATAGGTGGGAAACCTTATGACAATGTTTCTGTTTATCCTGCAGCCGCAGCCGCAACCGCAGCCGCAGCTGCATGACAACAGGAGGGTGCAACTTTTCTTCTTGTAACTTATTTCACTCCGAAATGTGTCACTCGTCAATCCATGAAAGAAAAGTCTACAACATATACTGTCAGGCGCATCATCTAAAGGTGACAAGAAGACACAGATCACCCAGACTACGGGAAACAAAAAAGGGGAGCCATAACCTCTCCAGAGACGGAGGTTTTTTAGTGCCAGGAAGGAAAAAGACTGGCAAGAAATGACAGAAATCCTACACCAACTAAAAACACTTCTGTTACAGAGGCACAGTCATTGGCCTCCACTCCAGGCCAAGTGATGTTAATGCCAGCTAACAAAACCCCCCAAATTCCATCAATATAACGACATTTATCTTTGCAAACATACAGGGTCTAAAGCCATCAACAAACAACGAAATACCTTACAACAAGGGACTGCTCACGGAGTCAAATGCAATGTTTGCAACTTTCACAGAGACCCACATAAAGAATCATTTTGACAACGAACTATGGATCTCAGGTTATAATCTGTTCAGATGCGACAGACTAAACAGGCAACAAGGAAGTGTTGGCTTGTCCGTCACAAAGTCGCTCATTTGCTCAGAATTACTAGACACCTCAAATGATGTTTACCTGGAGATTACCTGGAGAGAGTTCCGGGGGTCAACGCCCCCGCGGCCCGGTCTGAGACCAGGCCTCCTGGTGGATCAGAGCCTGATCAACCAGGCTGTTGCTGCTGGCTGCACGCAAACCAACATACGAGCCACAGCCCGGCTGATCCGGAACCGACTTTAGGTGCTTGTCCAGTGCCAGCTTGAAGACTGCCAGGGGTCTGTTGGTAATCCCCCTTATGTGTGCTGGGAGGCAGTTGAACAGTCTCGGGCCCCTGACACTTATTGTATGGTCTCTTAACGTGCTAGTGACACCCCTGCTTTTCATTGGGGGGATGGTGCATCGTCTGCCAAGTCTTTTGCTTTCGTAGTGGGTGATTTTCGTGTGCAAGTTCGGTACAAGTCCCTCTAGGATTTTCCAGGTGTATATAATCATGTATCTCTCCCTCCTGCGTTCCAGGGAATACAGGTTTAGGAACCTCAAGCGCTCCCAGTAATTGAGGTGTTTTATCTCCGTTATGCGCGCCGTGAAGGTTCTCTGTACATTTTCTAGGTCGGCAATTTCACCTGCCTTGAAAGGTGCTGTTAGTGTGCAGCAATATTCCAGCCTAGATAGAACAAGTGACCTGAAGAGTGTCATCATGGGCTTGGCCTCCCTAGTTTTGAAGGTTCTCATTATCCATCCTGTCATTTTTTCTAGCAGATGCGATTGATACAGTGTTTTGGCAGTAAAAATCGAAAACCAAAACCTTGTCATTTGTGGTTGTATACAAGCCTCCGGATGCAACCTCCCAGCAATTCCAGGAACAGATGTGGAAATTTGACCAGTGGAAAATCTCCCAACTCCTGCCTCCTCCTGGGGGATTGCAGCTTGAGACACCTAAGATGGAGGAGTGTAGCAAACATTGTTTAAGCAGAGATCACCCCAGCTCAGATGAAAATTTACACACACATGCTATTAAATTTCTGTGCAAAATTAACCTTAAACCAGCAAATTAGAGCCTACAAGACTAGAAAATACACTGCACCTCATCTTCACTAACAACGACGATCTGATACATAATATAACCGTATCAAAGACAATACACTCAGATCACAACATAATGGAGGTACAGACATGTATGCACAGGGCTCCTGACCAGAAAATGTGATCAATTATGAGGATGCCTTCACAAAATTCAACTTCAATAACAAAAACATACATTGGAAACAAGCCATCCATATCCTAAATGAAACAAGCTGGAAAGATATCCTAAACATGGATCCGAACCTTTGCCTAGAAAAAATTAACTCTGTGGCACTTGAGGTCTGCTCAAGGCACATTCCATTAAGGAAAAGAAAGAGAAGATGTAAACTAGAAAGAGAGAGAGACGCTCCCTATACAGGCGAAGGAGAAGAATCACAGCTGCTGAAAGAGGCCAGTATATCTGAAATACGAAGAGAGGCACTGGTCAGAGAAATAGCAAATATCGGAATCTTATTGGAGACAAGAATCTCAGGAAGAACTTAAAGTCATCAATGAAATTGAAAGGAACCCAAAATATTTCTTCTCTTATGCGAAATCATATTGGAACCCTGCTTAGACGAGATGGGACCTACACAGATGACAGCAAAGAAATGAGTGAGATACTAAGGTCCCAGTATGACTGTGTTCAGTGAGCCATTAACCAGACTAAGGGTCAACAATCTAAATTAAGATGAAAGTTAAGACACTTGTGCGACATCTGGTTATCTTTATTGTAGACGTTTCGCCATCCAGTGGCTTTATCAATACAGATTCTCGGACATAATTAGAAAACAGAAGAACTATATACCGAGACCAAAATATGGTCATTTAAAAAAATCTCTGATATTATCCTAACACCACAAGACTTCGAAAAGGCAATTAATGATATGCCCATGCACTCTGCCCCAGGCCCGGACTCATGGAACTCCATGTTCATCAAGAACTGCAAGAAGCCCCTGTCACGTACCTTCAGCATTCTGTGGAGAGGGAGCATGGACACGAGGGTCATCCCACACTCACTAAAAACAACAGACATAGGCCCACTCTACAAAGGTGGCAGTAAAGCAACTGCAAAGAACTACAGACCAATAGCACTAACATTCCATATCAAAAAATCTTTGAAAGGGTTCGAAGAAGCAAGATCGCCAGCCACCTAGATACCCATCAATTACACAACCCAGGGCAATACGGGTTTAGAGCGGGTCGCTCCTGCCTGTCCCAGCTACTGTACTATTATGACAAGGTCCTGGATGCTTTTGATGATAAACAAAATGGAGATGTAGTATACACAGACTGCGAAAGCCTTCGACAAGTGCGACCATGGTGTAATAGCACACAAAATGAGTGATAAAGGAATAACAGGAAAAGTCGGTAGATGGATCTATAACTTCCTACTCCTCAAGGGAGGTTCCTAGATGCTGGTAAGAGGCTCTTGATCTAGGTAATTGGATCTGTGCTCTAGTTCCCTGAATTGAGTCTAAATACCTTCCATCCCCCCCACATGCGCTGTGTAATCCTCTGGGTTTAGCGCTCCCCCATGATTATAATAATAATATAACTTCCTAACAAACAGAACACAAAGAGTAACAGTAAGCAGAGTAAAGTCCCAGGCAGCCACGGTGACAAGCTCTGTTCCACAAGGCACAGTACTCGCTCCCATTCTATTCCTCATCCTTATATCTGACATAGAGAAGGATGGAAGCCATAGCTCTGTATCTTCCTTTGCGGATGACACCCGGATTGCCATGACAGTGACCTCCACTGAAGACACCGCAAGACTCCAGACGGATATCAACCAAATCTTCAAATGGGCCACTGAAAACAATATGAAGTTCAACTAGGAGAAATTTCAACTACTCAGATATGAAAAACTTCAGGAAATTAAGACTGTATCACGGTATACAACAAATTCTAACCACACAATAGAGCGAAAAACTAATGTAAAGGACCTGGGAGTGATAATGTCAGCTCACATTCATAGATCACAACAATGTATCTACCTTATCTGCTAGAAAAATGATAGGATGGATAATGAGAACCTTCAAAACTAGGGATGCCAAGCCCATGATGATTCTCTTCAAATCGCTTGTTCTCTCAAGGTTAAAATACTGCTGTACACTAACTACCCCTTCAAGGCTGGCGAAATTACTGGCCTGGAGAGTGTACAGAGAACTTTCACGGCACACATAAGTACAATCAAGCACTTAAATTGCTGGGAATGGTAGAATTTCCTTGATTTGAATTTCCTGGAATGCAGGTGAGAAAGATACATGATAATATACACTTGGAAAATCCTAGAGGGATTAGTACCAAACTTGCACACGAAAATCACTCCCTAAGAAAGCAAGACTCAGCAGGAGATGCAACATTCCTCCAATGAAAAGCAGAAGCGCCACGTGTACACAAAGAGACAACACAGTAAGTGTCCGGGGCACAAGACTCTTCAACTGCCTCCCAACATACATAAGGGGAATTACCAATAGACCCCTGGCTGTCTTCAAGAAGGCGCTGAACAGGCATCTAAAGTGCCTGACCAGCCGGGATGAGGTTCTTACGTCGGTTTGCATGCGGCCAGTAGTAACAGCCTGGTTGATCAGACCCTGATCCACCACGAGGCCTGGTCTCAGACCGGGCCGCTGGGGCGTTGATCCTCGAAACCCTCTCCAGGTAAACCATTGCCAAGTCACAATTGACTTTGCAAAAGTCCAGCACGGACCGAAAAGTCGTCATAATGTATCCTGGAGTATACGTGGAGAGGGTTTTGGGGGTCAACGCCCCCGGCCTGGTCTGTGACCAGGCCTGGGGGCGTTGGATCAGGGCCTGATCAACCAGGCTGTTACTGCTGACCGCATGTAGACTGACGTACGAACCACATCCCTGCTGGTCATGTACTAACTTTGGGTGCATTCCAGCGCCTTGACAGCCAGGGGTCTAATGGTAATCCCCCTTATGTTTGCTGGGAGGCAGTTGACAGTCTTGGGCCCCTGACACTTATTGTGTTGTCTCTTACCGTGCTCGTGGCACCCCTGCTTTTCATTGGGGGAATGTTGCACCGCCGAGTCTTTTGCTTTTGTCGGGAGTGATTTTCGTGTGCAGATTTGGTACTAGTCACTCTAGGTTTTTCCAGATGTATATTATCATGCATCTTTCCTGCTGTCATTCCAGGGACTACTAGTCATGGAACTTCATACGTTCTCAGCACTTTAGGTGTTTTATCGAACTTATGAGTGCCGTGAAGGCTCTCTGTACACTCCTCAGGTTAGCAATTTCACCTGCCTTGAAAGGCGCCGTTAGTGTACAGCAATATTCCAGCCTAGAGACGACAAGCTATTTGAAGAGAATCATCATGGGCTTGGTGTCCCTAGTTTTGAAGGTTATCATTATCCATCATATCATTGTTCTAGCAGATGTGGTGCATACATTATTGTGATCTTTGAAAGTGAGATCTTCTGACATCATCACTCCCAGGCCCTTCATAGTAGTTTTTCGCTCTATTGTGTGGTTGGAATTTGTTTTAAACTCCAATACAGTTTTAATTTCCTCTAGTTGTCCATATCTTAGTAATTGAAATTTCTCTTCATTGAACTTCATGTTTTTTTATGCGGCCCAGTTAAAGATTTGGTTGATGTCCACTTGGAGACTTGCAGTGTCTTCGACAGAGGACACTCATGGAAACTCGGGTGTCATCCGCAATGGAAGACACGGTGCTGTGGCTTACACCTCTGTCTATGTCAGATGTAAGGATGAGGAAGAGGATGGGAGCTAGTACTGTGCCTTGTGCAACAGAGCTCTTCACTGTGGCCGCCTCAGATTTTACTCTGCTTAATATTACTCTTTGTGTTCTATTTGTTAGGAAGCTATAGATCGATCTACTATCTTTACCCGTTATTCCTTTTTCACGCATTTTGTGCGCTATTATACCATGGTCACACTTGTCAAAGGCTTTTGCAAAGTCTGTGTATACTTCATCTACATTTTGTTTGTCCTCTAGAGCATATAAGACCTTGTCATAGTGATCCAGTAGTCTGGACAGGCAGTAGCGGCCTACTCTAATTAGAGCCCATGTTGTCCTGGGTTGTGTAACTGATGAGTATCTAGATGGGTGGCATCTTGCTACGTGATGATATGATATGGGACATTAGCGCTATTGGTCTGTAATTATTTGCTATTGCTTTAATGCCCCCTTTGTGGAGTGGGGCTATATCTCTTGTTTTAAATGACTGTGGAATGACCCCTGTGTCCATGGTCCCTCTCCATAGAATGCTAAAGGCAAGTGATTTGGGCTTCTTGCAGTTTTTTATGAACACGGAGTTCCATGAGTCTGGGCCTGGGACAGAGTGCATGAGCATGTCATTTATTGCCTCTTCAAAGTCTTGTGGTGTTAGTATATCATAATTGCGAGTTATTTGTGAATTGAAAATGCTTCTTCCGGGCGACTTAACAGTTTTCAAAGTTGATGTCTCTTAAGAAAGGTTCGGGTACAAATTAGACTATGTAGGCAAATAAATAACAAAAAGGCACAATACCGTGACTGGAACGATACACAAATAACCCGCACATAAAAGACAGAAGCTTACGACGACGTTTCGGTCCGACTTGGACCATATGTTGGTTATCCACTTGGCAATTTACTAACATAAAAAAAAATAAATTATTGGTTTGAAAATTTTGTACCGATTATTAACGTCCGTGAAGGAAGGGTGTTCCGGGAGGTCAAAGTCTCCGTGGCCCAGTCCTTGATCTGCACTGCAGGGTTTATAATAACTCGGAATAACCCACTAAAGTCAGGATCTCATCGAGGACTGTCTGTCTAATTTGCATTGTGGTCCTTAAATCGTCTTCCTCGGGATACCCCACACCATTCACGTAACACCCAGGTACCTACTTAGGGTAAGCAGGTGTTAGGATATATACATATTGAGAGCGGAGAGCGGTCCATCAGTGTTCAAGCTGAGGCTACCAACTGTGTGTTAACTGAGGAATGCCTTTTCTGATTAAGTAAGTGTATTTAAGCACATGTACACATAAATACAATTATATTACATAATACCTTATGTGTAAATTACCTAGTATAACTCAAAAAAAAGTCAGACAAAGTGATTTATTCCCACTGGGATCCTTGACTTCAAACGTTCAGTGCTAGTATATTGTGCTCAGAAGATTTACATTGTTATTGTGTTGTGTAGGTCTCAATTTAACATTTTTATTAAATATAATTGGATGAGGGTTTCTGTGTGATAACTGGAAGTTGTTTTGATCGGTTTCAGACTTTGAACGCTGGTTTATTATACGTAGTGAAATGTTTGGTGTAGTTTTGGTCTGTTTACATTCAAATTTCTTTCATATGTTAACAAATTGTGATAAGATTTCCGTGTGATTGCTCTAGAATGTCAGGTCATTATTATTGTTATTATTGTTAATGCCAGGTCATTATTATTGTTATTATTGTCTGTACCAGGTCATTATTATTGTTGTTATTGTTAGTGCCAGGTCATTATTATTGTTGTTATTGTTAGTGCCAGGTGATTATTAGTGTTGTTATTGTTAATGCCAGGTCATTATTATTGTTGTTGTTAGTGCCAGGTCACTATTATTGTTGTGTGAGTTGGACCTGATTAGCTTGTGCTACTGGGTCATTTGCCGCGTTCCTTCCTTAAGTGAATGTGACCTGACCTGACTAGGTAGGGTGCATTGCCTTAAGCCGGTAGGAGACTTGGACCTGCCTCGCATGGGCCAGTAGGCCTGTTGCAGTGTTCCTTCTTTCTTATTTTATCTTATTATTAATGCCAGGTCATTATTATTGTTAATGGCAGGTCATTATTGTTGTTATTATTGTTAGTGCCAGGTCATTATTATTGTTAATGGCAGGTCATTATTGTTATTATTGTTAGTGCCAGCTCATGGTATAGGAGGTAAAGTTCTAGCATGGATTGAGGCATGGCTTACCAATAGAAAGCAGAGAGTTACCATTAATGGAGTGAAATCTGAATGGGGATTAGTCACTAGTGGCGTTCCACAAGGATCAGTTTTAGGCCCTCTCTTGTTCATAATTTACATTAATGACCTTGATGAAGGGATTACGAGTGACATGAGTAAGTTTGCTGATGATACAAAGATAGGCCGTATAATTCACTCTGAGGAGGATAGCAATGAACTCCAGGACGATTTGGACAAATTAATGTCTTGGTCTGAAAAATGGCAGATGAAGTTCAATATCGATAAGTGTAAGGTACTTGCCCTTGGTAATGAAAATAACCCTCGAAGCTATAATCTAGGTGAAGTAGAGTTTGATCATATAATTGTTTCATACTATGGAACAATGCTCTTCTCCAGACTGAGGGACTGACCACCTCAAAACTTTAAGGGTGATGGACTGATTACATCGTCTTCAAGTATCTTCTGCTTCTATCAACTTTTCTGTACTTGACTGAAGAAGCCTACTGTGTAGGCGAAACGTTTCATAATAAAGATACCTAACTGTTGCATATGTGTCTTACCTAACAACAGAGTTTGATCATACAGAATGTGAAAAGGACTTGGGAGTCATGGTGAGCAGAAATCTAAAGCCAAGACAGCAGTGCCTTAGTGTGCGCAACAAGGCCAACAGATTACTTGGATTTATCTCAAGAAGTATAAGTAACAGAAGTCCAAAAGTTATATTACAGCTCTATACATCACTAGTGAGGCCTCATTTAGATTATGCTGCTCAGTTTTGGTCCCCTTACTACAGGATGGATATAGACTCATTAGAGAACATACAGAGAAGAATGACTAAAATGATTTACTGTGTAAGGAACCTCCCGTATGAAGATAGACTTAAAGCCTTAAATGGTATAAACCTTGGTAATAAATACCGACAAGTTGGTTTAGAAAGACACGTAAGCAAACACTATAACATATTTATTAGAAAACGTTTCGGTCCTGGGACCTTGATCACTTCTAACATACAGAGGTAGAAAGACATTATATATATAGGCGGAGAGTGAGATGTGACGCACGTGACCTGAGGAATGTCATAAGAACATAAGAATGGAGGAACACTGTAGAAGGCCTGCTGGCTCATGCGAGGCAGGTCTTTATCAAAACAACCTCTACCTATGATGAGGACGGGTAGACGATGAAATCATGTGACTCCTGTGTTGTTGGGTTAGTGTTGCTTAAGTATCATGTATGCCAATGTTTTTGAAATTTTGTAGTTTCCAGTGTTGCGTTCTATAGTGTCGGCGACGGCGATTAGTGAGGCTTCTTGGCACCGTCGGCGTCTGAGGTCTGGTTTGGTGAGAACGAGTTGTGCCTCATTCCAGTTCATCAAATGCCCCGTGGAGTCTCTGTGGAGGACACAGGCGTACCTTACATCGTCTCTGTTAGAGGCATTTCGATGCTCATTCAGGCGGACTGCAAGATCTCTGCCTGTCTCGCCTACATATTTCTTGGGACAGAACCCACAGGGGATAGTGTAGACGCCTGCTGTAGAAGTTAGAGGTGTGGGGCTGCGTTTCGTAGTGAGGTCTTTGATAGATGATGTGTTTATGGTGGAAACGTTGATGTTACTCATAGCAAGTGCCCGGCGAGTATTCGTGGCAACATCGCCACATGGAAGTACTATGAACTGTTTAGGGGGCTGTTCCATGGGCGGTTTGTTGAGGATAGCTTGTGCCTTGAGTCTGCAATCTCGGATGAAGAAAGATGGGAACTGAAGACGTGTAAAGGCTTGTGTTATGTAAGTGCATTCTTCTTCTAGAAAACAAGGGCTGGAGATGCGAAGAGCTCTCAAGAAGAAGCCAATGAGGACTCCTCTCTTAGTGCGGGTGTCTTGGTGTGAATAAAAGTGTATAAGATCGTCCTTGTTGGTAGGTTTTCTATACACTTTGAAGAGAAGTTTGTCACTGTCGGGAGATCTGCACAGTAGAACGTCGAGGAAAGGAAGTTTGCCATCATTTTCGAGTTCAAGTGTAAACTTTATTGATGGTTCAACTGCATTGATCTTGTTGAGAAGGGCCTGGATATTGAGACGTCTCGGATAGAAAACCAATATATCATCAACGTATCTTAGCCAGGTAACGGTGTTGGGAATGAGGGTGCTGAATTTCTCTGTCTCCAGGTTTTCCATGAAGAGGTTGGCAAGCACAGCACTGAGCGGGCTGCCCATTGTCATCCCAAAGCATTGTTTGTAACAGTTGTCCTGATACTTGAAGAAGTTGAAATTAACACAAAGTTCCACTAGATTGATGAAATCTAGAAGAGGTAAAGGGAGATCGTGGTTTTCAGTGAGCCTCTGTCTCAGAATGTTGATTGCAGCGTCAGTAGGAACGTTGGTAAAGAGGGCTGTGACATCGAAGGAAGCCATGCTTTTGTTTTTGACATTCAGGTTGGAAATTCGGGAGAGAAGGTCACCTGAGTGTTTGAGGTGGGCTTGACTGATGGTGCCCAGAAGCGCTGAAAGGTATTTGGCAAGGTGGCCGGCTAGTCTGTGTGGTGCACTCCCTATGCCCGAAGTGATAGGCCGTAGTGGGATGCCAGGTTTGTGTGTCTTAGGAAGGCCATACAGGCGTGCTGGTTTCGGTTGACCTGGTAAAAGTTTAAGTAGGTTTTTGCCTTGTTCTGATTTTCGTAAGATGCTATAATGTTTGCTTATAGTGTTTGCTTACGTGTCTTTCTAAACCAAAGCCTTAAATCTCCACTCTCTGGAAAGGCGTAGAATGAGGGGAGATATCATTGAAGTGTATAAGTGGATGACGGGCATAAACAAGGGAGATATTAATAAAGTACTGAGGGTGTCGAACCAGGTAAGAACCAGAAATAATGGATTTAAGTTGGATAAGTTTAGATTTAGAAAGGACATAGGTAAGTACTGGTTTTCTAACAGAGTTGTGGATGCGTGGAACAGTCTTCCCAGTTGGGTGATAGAGGCTAGGACCTTGGGTAGCTTTAAGAAGAGACTGGACAAATATATGAGTGGGAGGGGCTGGGTTTGATTGGTGTCATTGGGTACGGGAGTTATTTCTTGGGTGGCCTGGTGGCTAAAGCTCCCGCTTCACACACGGAGGGTCCGGGTTCGATTCCCGGCGGGTGGAAACATTTCGACACGTTTCCTTACACCTGTTGTCCTGTTCACCTTGCAGCAAATAGGTACCTGGGTGTTAGTCGACTGGTGTGGGTCGCATCCTGGGGGACAAGATTAAGGACCCCAATGGAAATAAGTTAGACAGTCCTCGATGACGCACTGACTTTCTTGGGTTATCCTGGGTGGCTAACCCTCCGGGGTTAAAAATCCGAACGAAATCTTATCTTAGCTTTAGGTAGAGGTCGTTTTGATAAGGACCTGCCTCGCATGGGCCAGTAGGCCTTCTGCGGTGTTCCTCCATTCTTATGTTCTTATGTCATTATTATTGTTAATGGCAGGTCATTATTGTTATTATTGTTAGTGCCAGGTCATTATTGTTATTATTGTTAGTGCCAGGTCATTATTGTTAGTGCCAGGTCATTATTGTTATTATTGTTAGTGCCAGGTCATTATTGTTATTATTGTTAGTGCCAGGTCATTATTGTTAGTGCCAGGTCATTATTGTGATGAATGGTTTGAAAAACCGACAAGTTGAAGATTGAGACACTTATGCAGCATATGGGAATCTTTATTCAGGAAACGTTTCGCCACACAGTGGCTTCATCAGTCCAATACAAAGAGGAAGGCGTAAGGAGGGGAGGAGAATGAGGTAATCAGTCCCTCAGCCTGGAGTCGATGTGTTCAGTCCATCAATCTTGTAGAATGTACAGCATAAGGCCGTAGACGTGGCTTATATACTGTAGTCAGGTGAGGTGAAGCAGGCGGAGGCGGGGTCATAGTGGTACCATCCACTAGTCGAAGTAGGTGTCCACCTGCTTCACCTCACCTCACTACAGTATATAAGCCACGTCTACGGCCTTATGCTGTACATTCTACAAGATTGATGGACTGAACACATCGACTCCAGGCTGAGGGACTGATTACCTCATTCTCCTCTCCTCCTTACGCCTTCCTCTTTGTATTGGACTGATGAAGCCACTGTGTGGCGAAACGTTTCCTGAATAAAGATTCCCATATGCTGCATAAGTGTTTCATTGTTGTTATTATTGTTAATGGTAGGTCATTATTATTGTTAATACCAGGTCATTATTGTTAATGGTAGGTCATTATTATTGTTAATACCAGGTCATTATTGTTATTATTGTTAATGGCAGGTCATTATTATTGTTAGTGCCAGGTCATTATTGTTATTATTGTTAATGGTAGGTCATTATTATTGTTAATACCAGGTCATTATTGTTATTATTGTTAATACCAGGTCATTATTGTTGTTATTATTGTTAATGGTAGGTCATTATTATTGTTAATACCAGGTCATTATTGTTATTATTGTTAATACCAGGTCATTATTGTTGTTATTATTGTTAATGGCAGGTCATTATTATTGTTAATACCAGGTCATTATTGTTGTTATTATTGTTAATGGCAGGTCATTATTATTGTTAATACCAGGTCATTATTGTTGTTATTATTGTTAATGGCAGGTCATTATTATTGTTAATACCAGGTCATTATTGTTATTATTGTTAATGGTAGGTTATTATTGTTAATGGCAGGTCATTATTATTGTTAATACCAGGTAATGCTGACTTTAAACTTTCCCTGAAATATATATATATTTTTTATCCAAGATACATTTGTGTTAGAGTTCTTTTAAGACATATTTGTAGCTCAGTGTGTACTTAACACTTTTTTACTATTCCCTTCAATTAAGGTTATTATAACGTAAAGCTTTATAATTTATAAAGAGTAGATAACCCAGAATAAGAGGCGCATCTTACAGCGAGAATAACATTTGTTTATAACGAGTTTATTCCGTGTTAGATATTATTAAAGTATTCTTAACTGGTGGTGAACAGGTGTACTCACCTAGTTGAGGTTGCAGGGGTCGAGTCCCAGCTCCTGGCCCCCGCCTCTTCACTGGTCGAACAGTCTTGGTGGTCCCTGTGTACTTGATAGATTTTAACCCCATTATTTTATCTTAACCAAATGAGGGGAGGGGGGTTCTTAGGTAATTTACACATAAGTTACTGTGTATGATAACTTGTACTTAAATAAACTTGTACTTAAATAAACTTACTTACTAGCCTCAGTAGAAAACTGGCTAAGTTGAAGCATTAGAGAAAATGAGCAATTTTTATGGATAACTGCGGTAATCAACCCTCTACGGCGATTCCTTGACATTAAGAGAGAAGATAAGAAATGCTCGGATTTTTAACCCTGGAGTGTTAGCCACACAGGATAATCCAAGAAAGGCAGTGCGTCATCGAGGGACTATCTTATTTCCATTAGGATCCTTAAATCTTGTCCCCCAGGATGCAATTCACACCAGTCGACTAACATCCAGGTACCTACTTGCTTGCTAGGTGAACGGGACAACAGGTGTAAGGAAACACGCCCAATGTTTCCATCCTTGCCGGGGATCGAACCACGGACACTCAGTGTGTGAAGCGAGAGCGTTGCCTACGAGGCCACGGGCCACCGTGGGGGTTCTTGATCCAGTGAATTGGATTTCACATTCCCTTCTTTGTACAGAACTTAACTGCCTCCCCAGTATAACTTCTGAAGGTTAAGCTCTCCCTCCCCAGTGAATGTAATAATAATAATAATAATAATAATAATAATAATAATAATAAATTATTATTAAAGTCGGTTCCTGACCAGCCGGGCTGTGGCTCGTACGTTGGTTTGCGTGCAACCAGCAGCAACAGCCTGGTTGATCAGGCTCTGATCCACCAGGAGGCCTGGTCACAGACCGGGCCGCGGGGGCGTTGACCCCCGGAACTCTCTCCAGGTAAACTCCAGTAGTAGTAATAGTAGTAGTAGCAGTAGTAGTAGTAGTAGTAGCAGTAGTAGTAGTAGCAGTAGTAGTAGTAGCAGTAGTAGCAGTAGTAGTAGTAGTAGTAGTAGTAGCAGTAGTAGTAGTAGCAGTAGTAGTAGTAGCAGTAGTAGTAGTAGCAGTAGTAGCAGTAGTAGTAGTAGTAGTAGTAGTAGTAATTTAGTAGTCAACAACTTGATTTTGTGGTTGAACTTAGATTATTTTCTCCATCAAAGAGCCTTCTAAATCAAATTGTGTTGTATGTGTGTTACTGGTTCAGGTGGATGAGTAGCGTCATTGAAGCGAGAACTTTGTGTATTTTTAAATATAGGTTGTGCGCGTACATGAGTGGATGTGGGTAGGTGTGAGTTAGACCTCCCTAGCATGGACCAGTGGGCCTGCTGCCCTGTTCTGTTACCTCCCATATACCACCTGGGGTCTACCTGGAGAGTATTCCGGGGATCAACGCCCCCGCGGCCCGGTCCACGACCAGGCCTCCCGGTGGATCAGGTCCTGATCAACTAGGTTGTTACTGCTGGCCTCACGTAGTCCAACGTACGAACCACAGCCCGGCTGATCCGGCACTGGCTTTAGGTATCTGTCCAGCTCCCTCTTGAAGACAACCAAGGGTCTATTGGTAATTCCCCTTATGGCTGGTGGGAAGCTGTTGAACAGTCTGCGTTTTCTCTTAGTGTACAAATGGCGCCCCTTCTTTTCATTGGGCGCATGTTGCATCGCCTGCCAAGTCTTTTGCTTTCGTAGGGAGTGATTTGTGTGTGCAGATTAGGGATCAGTTCCTTTAGGATTTTTCCAGGTATAGATTATGATGTATCTCTCTCGCCTGCGCTCCAGTGAGTACAAGTCAAGTGCTTCCAAACGTTCCCAGTAGTTAAAGTATTTGATGGAACTGATATGTGCAGTAAAGGTTCTCTGTACATTCTCTAGATCTGCGATTTCACCTGCCTTAGATGGAGATGTTAATGTACAGCAGTATTCCAGCCTAGAGAGAACAAGTGATTTAAAAAGGATCATCATTGGCTTGGCATCTCTAGTCTTGAATGTTCTCATTATCCATCCTATCATTTTCCTTGCAGATGTGATAGTGGCACTGTTATGATCCTTGAAGGTGAGATCCTCAGACATTACCACTCCCAGGTCCTTCACATAACTTTTCCGCTCTATTGTGTGATTAAAGTTTGTAGTATACTCAGTTCTAGTTATTATTTCCTCCAGTTTTCCATAACGAAGTAGGTGGAATTTGTCTTCATTGAACATAATATTGTTCTCCGTTGTCCACTGCAAAACTTGGGTTATATCTTCTTGGTGATTTGCCGTGTCGTCAATGGATGACACTTTCATGCAGATCCTGGTATCGTCTGCAAAGGATGATACAGTGATATGGTTTACATCTGTCTGTGTCTGATACGAGGATGAGGAACAGGATATGGGCGAGTTAGTTTAATATCTTTATTTTGCATCCCAGACCCATCCTGTGGACGGGAGTCAAAGGATTACAGAAGTGTGACTTGTGGAAGAGAGGTCATCACTATGGCACTGTATGATGTCCCATGTGTTTAACGTTTCCCCGTTAGTATAGTAATGCTATTAATTGTTAGTTTGGTATTTTGCTTAGCAGTAAATACGTACTTGAGTGATAGTCACCTGTTGTGTTTGGGAACCTGAAGGGAAGGGGGGGGGGGTTAGCATGCCTTAGATAGTACTTAAGTGGTAGTCGACTGTTATGGGTGGTATCGTGGGGTGTGGTAATGTCTTAGATAAAGCTGAGCTTTGGGATAAACCGAGGTGGGGTAACACCTCTTAGAGTGTGAATTCAACGGCGTAAAAATAAGGCATTTGTGTCTTACGGTATATCTAGTTAAATATGTTTATTATGCACTCCAGACCCATCCTGTGGGTGGGAGTCGAAAGATTACAGAGGTACCTAATGGGACCAGGGACGGGACCCCAAAGTTATGATAGCTGAACTAGGGCCGGGAGAGTACCGGCGAATAAGAAAAAAAACTAGTTACAAAGGTAATGAACTCCAGGTAGATCTGGCCACAATCATGACCAAGTTACAAAGGTAATGAATCATCTACATGTCAAAACATAGTATATCTAATGATGGTAATTAACAAGAATACTGTATGCCTATACAATCTAGAGCCTAATAGTTAAGTTGTTTAATGGTGGGTTAAGTTAGTAGATTACACTAAGGTCATTAAGGCTGCACGTAACTTTTTTTTACCACCAAACAAGAACACTTTAATTTCTACAATAGGGATTCAGTTAAATTCTCAGCATATACACAGCGAGGGAAATATACTTTTCGGTGTATACATCCTGTGTTGCAACCATTGTATAAATCATATACCGGGTAAGCTTCAAAAACATCTGTATATTTAGCCTAAGCAAATATCGTATGTTTATTTAACTTTAATTTACAGATATTTTACAAAAAATATTTTATTTTTATTTTAAACTGCAAAGACTTCATCGATTTTTCAAGGATCACATTAAATTCAAGTTTGGTCTTAGGCATATAAAATAATAAGTGATACTGTCGTAAAATAGTGGGTGGTGAGGTAGATATGGAATGGGAAGAATGGCAGATGTAGAGAGGAAGGGTAGAAGGGAATGTTACAGGAGAAGATTGATGGGGTGTAGAGGGAACGAAAAGTAGTTTTGGAGGAGGATAGGAGGGGAAGTAGATATGGATGGGAGGGAGGGTAGTAATACCCATGATGTAGGTGAAGCGAGCCATCACAGGTGAGTCAGTCATTGTGTGTGCGAGTCCTAGTGGTGGTGGTGCTGCTGCTGCGTAGGTCCTAGTGGTGGTACTACTGTGTAGGTCCTAGCGGTGGTGGTGCTGCTGTGTAGGTCCTAGTGGTGGTGCTGCTGCTGTTGTGTAGGTCCTAGTGGTGGTGCTGCTGCTGTGTAGGTCCTAGTGGTGGTGCTACTGTGTAGGTCCTAGTGATGGTGGTACTGCTGTGTGGGTCCTAGTGGTGGTGCTGCTGTGTGGATCCTAGTGGTGGTGGTGGTGCTGCTGTGTGGGTCCTAGTGGTGGCGGTGCTGTGTGGGTCCTAGTGGTGGTACTGCTGTGTGGGTCCTAGTGGTGGTACTGCTGTGTGGGTCCTAGTGGTGGTGGTGCTACGTGGAGACCACTTGTAGAACATGACCTCACAGCTTCTTTGAGTCCCTGAGAGTAAGGTGCTGTTCTGCTGTGACATAATGGCCACAGATGAGGTACCACTTGGTAGCAGGATACATGACAGGGATGAGGGAAGACGCTTACACAGCCAAGATAGGCCCTCCTTGGCTGAGACACCCATCATTCTACCTATCCTGCATTCAATCTCAAGATACCGGAATGAAGTGAGAGACGCTGGGTACACATGGCCCGGGACACCAGAGATAGAGGATGCACGCTCAGAGAGTCTCTCAGACTCTTGTGCGAGCATAGATTTGCATTGCTCTACCACACGGCTCTTGGGCGGGTCATCGGGGTTTGATAGAGATACCGAGGATGTGTGGAGGGTGGGTAGTTATACAGGAGATGTCGATAAGGCCCCTGTTACTACTTCTATCGTCACTAGACACTCACGACGCCCAGATGTCATTAACCCTACCTTCCCCAAGACAGTCAGCAGCAGTCGTCTCAGCGTTTCTTTCGGTGACGTAACAGTGTGCGACAAACTGGATAAGAAGCTGAGACGCAAGTTTCTACCAAGCGGCTGGGACACCAAGGTTCCCACCAGCGTCTCCCATCTCTCCTCCCTGGATGAAATCGTTCTGGCCGCCGCCACCCCGGCCTTAGTTAATGACGCAACCAGACGAAACTCCTTCCTGAGGCTGGTGGAAGGTATTCCCGAGTGGCTAGCGAATAAAAACCCCTTCGGTAGTTTATCGAGTCTGGCCTCGTCTAGTTCTATACTAAACGTGTCAGAAGCAGTCCACAATGTCGACTTGGCTGTAGCTAGGAACCAAGGGAAGGAGATGGAAGAGAGCTGCTCCAGCTGGGTACCAGGGAAGATGTATTACAGAGTGATGCAACCATCGGTCACCCTGGGAGAGTTTGGAGACTGGAAGGATGTGGACAGCGCCACCCTCGCGGTAAGTTCCTTGCAACACTGACAAGATATCTTCGTAGCTTTTCGCGCTGTATGACCCTTGTGGGTTTAGCATTTAGTTTTGATTGTGATAATAATAATTTATAGTTTTTCATCCTTCAAGGAGGGTGCCTGGATGACGGTGAAGGGCTGTTGAAGACATCTTCCCCATTCTCGGAACAAATCTAATATTACGGAGTACTGGTTGTGACTTTGATGTCGTAATTTAAATAAAATGGTCCTGGCTCCTAAATGGCTGCTCAATTTGCTGTCTAGGGGCATTTAAATTACACTAAAAAAAAACAGCAACTCTAGGGCCAGCATGTACTCATACAAATTATGAAGCATGAGTGCAAATAATTAACGTTGTATAAGGAAGGACACAAAAACTCACCTATACAAAATTATATATAATATTAATAATAGTAACTTACAATCTACTTAAAAAACTACCACACTCAAGTTAACATTAGCTCACTGCTACTAGTGAGTTAAAATATATAAACTGGGAGGCTTTATGACCCCCCCCCCTTTCCTTCCTGCCGGCTACTTATCCTGGTTAAAATATTAAATGCTCTCCAAAACACAGGTCCTTGCACACACTTGGGCTTTACAAATAAATGAGAGCACCAGAACAAACAAAATCGTATACACTAAAAAACCTACCCATCACCACATACACCGCTATATCTTGCTTCCTCTGCTGTGCGTAACCTACTGACTGAAGATTGAGACACTTTTCAAACCATTCATCACAACCTACTGACTAAACACACCTCATCAGCTCCTGTCCTGGCCACTCTGCCTGTGACAAAAAACGCGTCGCTTTCAGAGATTGATACACGTCCGCTTTCAGTATACTACACGGAAAATGACATTATATATGGAGCGTTATTTTATATAATTTTTTTAATAGAGTACTACGTAATACCTAAATATCTCTTATTGCCCAGAGATTGTATAAACTACGTTTTCTAATGAATATAACAACAATATAGCTTTACAGTTACATATTACACCCAGTATTTATTCATGTTCGTCAATAATTGTGAAAAGTTAATTGTGCAGCGTGTCTACTATTCCTATCTGTACTGTTTGGATTTATATCCCGTTGACCAGAGTCTACAGGTCCTAAATGACCTACATTTAACCCTGTCCTGTGGACTGAACACATCAACTTCAGGCTGAGTGACTGATTACTTCAAACTCCTCCTCATATTTCTCCGTTCTTCTGTTTCCTCAGTAAATATTCCCAAATGTTGGACAACTGTCTCATTCTACAACTAGATGCATCTCGGTGTGTGCGGGATCCCTGAAGATCATCACTGAATTATATAACTCAGTCTTCTGTACTTCAGTGAATGTGATAATGATAGTGTTAAGTGCAGCATATATTTCTAATGTCGTTAAATATTCGCGTTGAAGATTTTGTGCAAATCAATAGACACAATCACAGTTTATAATGTAGAAAGTAATACCTGGAGTTTACCTGGAGAAGGTTTCGGGGGTCAACGCCCCCGCGGCCCGGTCTGAGACCTCAATTTCTTCAATGAAAATGGTAAATTGGGATATACACGACCCAAAACAAATATTCCACTAAGAAACACCAGCTTTGAAAGTTTAATGCTAATCTGAAGGGATATTGTGTAGTTATCTTACAGAGATCAGTATCATAAAATACATGACCACGTCATGCTTGCAGCCTAACACACCATATATTCTCAAATTATTGCTGGAAAACCAACATTTACGAGGTTGATATAGAAAAGGACACATGTCCAACTTATTTAACATATTGTTGGTAATTCTACGAAAATTATTATAATTACAAGTTTATTAACTAGGTTAGTAAATTAAAAAAATTGCTCGTAACTCCCCTCCCCCCCCCAAAAAAAAAAACGTTTTATCCATTTCATGAAAGATTGACAACTTTCAGAAAACACGGATTCCAGTTATTAATCGAAAATAATGCTAAACCATTTCAAAATTAAAATAAAACGGAACCTACATATTCTACTACAAATAGTAAGTTTGTTGTAAGTCTGCTACACCTTGTAGAACAACCAAGATATTACAATATATGAGTCAGTAGAACTGCAGGTAAAACATGACATGTTTCACTAAAAAGCTGATGAGGAAAATGTTAGCTGAGGAGTGAAGGAATTCATGTATATGGTGACTTAAAGAATAGCTGAAAGAAACTACTTAAAGAACTTGGATACATTGCTGGAATAGTCTAACAAGTGGTTGCTCGAGTTCAACCAGAGTTAGTCCTAAGTCTACCTAAGATACTCTTCCGGTACAATGAGCTTTAATAGAAACATTACATCATGCCAAGACAAATTCAGTTCCGTTACTAAATCTACCATTTATATTATATAATTTGTGCTACCTAACTATTTTAAATCTATGTATGTACCTAATTAGATATGTATCTAATATCGTATGTATCTCATAATATGTCCAAATGTACTGCTCCATAACGTATATCAATATAGAGTAAGAATTAGTATTAGTCTGCCCAAAATACCTAGGCATGCCAGTGGCCTTCTTTGTAATTAATATCTTATAACATGTAAACCACACATTGTGAACTTTACAAGGAAATAAACATTTGAATTTGAATTTGAATTTGAACCACAATAAGGCTAATTGTAAAGGTACATAAAATTAATGCTGGAACAATGTGGCGATCTGTGTTTTATTATTGCGACGTGAAAACTAGGTCGTAGTAAGTCAGCGGATGTTAGTTACTGAGTCAGTGATTGTGACCCTCGTCAGGAGACACCTTCCTGGTTCCTGCAGACTGTTACCGTCATCACCACCCACTCCAGACATCGTACAGGGAGAGGCACTTATTGGTAAACCTCACGAGTTATCTCCTTCCCTGAAACACAGACTGGTATCATCAGTATGGAATAAACCTTGGTAATAGATACCGACAGATTGGTTTAAAAAGACGCTAACAAACACTAGGACATATTTACTAGAATATTTTCGGTCCTGGGACCTCTGTATGTTAGAGTGATCAAGGTCCCAGGACCGAAACGTTTTCTAATAAACGTGTCTTAGTGTTTGCTCACGTGCCATTTTAAACCAGCATCATCAGTATAGTAACGACTTATTAATAATGCAAATGTCTTCATGAGCCTAATCGGAACATTATTCACGACTATACAGCACACAGTTCAGTCCTGGAGTATACATAACACCGGCATCTGACTTATTCGTCAACTCAGCACTTATAACAGCTGCAAAGATAAGACCAACATAAAATAGCTGGAACTTTCTTTTTTATTCTCCAGTAGATACCAGAGTTCCCTCAAATTCCTTCTCAAGTGGATGATGGAACTGTAGCTGCATCACATGCCCAGCAAGGCGCCTCAGGCCGTGGATAACATTGGCGCCATCTCTGTTTAGCGAGTAAATCACTGACCCACTTACAGTGCCAACCATGACCCATATCTTCTGTGCCAATCATCACCCGTGTTTTCAGTGCTAGCCATGACCCGTGTCTTCATTGTCATCCATGACCCTTGTCTTCAGTGCCAGCCATGACCTGTATCTTCAGTGCCAGCCATGACCAGTGCCACCCTGCCTGAAGATATCAGTTATGTCTGGTGTTTATACTCACCCTCAAGGTCGTGTACACTCACCTTGTGTCCTCACATATATACAAAACACGTCTGGGGCAATAACACACGACTGGAAGGATAACATGCGGGAATTACTATCAAAATACATACATACATACATACACATTCATACACACCACGCAATAGGTCAAGTGTCTATCGACAAGTGCTTTTGGTAACCGGTAACTAACACACACAAATAAGAATAGCATTTCGTCATCTAAGTAGGGCGTCATTCACCACACTGTACACTGTGTACGTCAGTCCCATATTGGAGTATGCAACACCAGTATGGAACCCACACCTGGTCAAACATCAAAAAATTAGAGAAAGTGCAGAGATTTGCAACAACACTAGTCCCGGAGCTAAGGGGTATGTCCTGTAAGGAGACTTTAAAGGAACTCAAACTGATGACACCGGAGGACGGGAGGGATATGATAACAACGTACAAAATAATAAATGAATTGACAAGGTGAACAGGAACAAAATGTTTCCGAGATGGGGAATGGGAAGAGGTCACAACTGGAAGTTGAAAACTCAGATGAGTCACAGTGATGTTAGGAAGTATTTCTCTTACCATACAGTTGTCAGGAAGTGGAACAATCTGGAGAGATGTAGTGGAGCCAGGATCTATACATAGCTTTAAGAAGAGATACGACAAAGCTCAGGCAGCAGGGAGAGAGAGGAGGACCTAGTAGCAAACAAACAAAGAGGCAGGGCCAGGAGCTGTGAATCGACCCCTTCAACCACAAATAAGTGAGAACACACACACGTGTGAGTCAAGAACCCTCAGACAGCAACTCGGATAAATAATGGAACTTGACACATTCACACAAATCGCGTAAGATTTACCGTAGTTGAAACGTAAATAAGAAACATTTATGGTGGTGTTTTGTGTGTGTGTGTGTGTGTGTGTGTGTGTGTGTGTGTGTGTGTGTGTGTGTGTGTGTGTGTGTGTGTGTGCGTGCGTGTGTGTGTGTGTGTGTGTGTGTGCGTGCGTGTGTGTGTGTGTGTGTGTGTGTGTGTGTGTGTGTGTGTGTGTGTGTGTGTGTGTGTGTGTGTGTGTGTGTGCGTGCGTGCGTGCGTGTGTGCGTGCGTGCGTGCGTGCGTGCGTGCGTGTGCGTGCGTGCGTGTGCGCGTGCGCGTGCGTGTGCGTGTGTGCGCGTGCGTGTGTACATATATATATATATATATATATATATATATATATATATATATATATATATATATATATATATATATATATATATATATATATATACACGTATGTATGCATCATATTTGTCGCCATTAATGGAGAGTGTGTTGTGTATCCGGTCAGTTATGCCTCGACCCAAGAGATCACTTTTATCCCTCATTCCACGTGCCGCTACTTTTTTAATTAGTTTCATATAGGAGACTGATTAAGAAAGTAGCGACGTATTGAACAGGAGAAATTAACTCATGCTTCGAGGGATGGGTGACCAGTAGGCTACAGAGAGTTTGCATTAATGGGGCAAAAATTTAAATGGTGTACCACAGGGGTCAGTGATGGGACTTTTATTGCTCACAGTCTGCATAAACGACATTGATGAGGGGAATAAATAGCAACATAAGTAAGCCTACTTATGACACTAAAGTAGGCCATCAAATAATTTTTCATGTGGACACTAGAAAGCTACAGGATGACCTGGATAGGCTGATGAGGTCGGAGAAGTGGCAGATGCAGTTCAGTGCAGACAGGTGTAAGGCTCTAATTCTAGGAAAAGAAAATGCATTTGGCACGTATAAGCCAAACAATGCAGCTCTTAATCTAGTGAATGCCGAGATCTAGGAGCTCTGGTTAGCAGAAACTTAAAGCCAAGACAACAGTGCGTAAGTGTTCACAATAAAGCTAATAGAATTCTTGGCTTCATTTCAGTTAGTATAAA
Organism: Cherax quadricarinatus; assembly: GCF_038502225.1. Taxonomy (NCBI): domain Eukaryota; kingdom Metazoa; phylum Arthropoda; class Malacostraca; order Decapoda; family Parastacidae; genus Cherax; species Cherax quadricarinatus. The sequence continues at coordinate 17,560,331 of NC_091330.1, forward strand.
TAATACAAGTCCTAAGATTATATTCCAACTTTATATATCTGTGTCTAGACCTCATTTATATTATGGTGTTCAGTTGTGGTCTTCATATTACAGGAGGGACATAAATACACTCGAAAATATACAGAGAAGGATGACAAAGTTGATTCCATGTATTACAAAACTTTTCTACGAAAACAAGCTAAAGGCTCTGAACTTACACTCTGGAAACACGTAGACTTAAAGAAGATATGAATGAAGTGTACAAATGGAAAAGAGTAAAAATTAAACGGTATATAAATAGCGTATTGAAAACAATCAAGACTGGACTCGCAGCAATGGATTTAAGTTGGATCAATTTAGATTTAGAACAGGATATTGGTAAGTACTGGTTTTGGCAGTAGAGTTTTAGATGATGAAACTCACAGGTAGCATCATTGAGGCAAGAACTTTGCTTCGGACGGGTACATGGGCCAGTAGGCCTACTGCAGTGTTCCTTCGTTCATCATGTTCTTATGTATGTATAGCTACATGGATGCATGTACTCACATGTGGCTGTAAGGATCAAGAGTCAGCTCCTGGCGTGTGTTTATATATGTTTACTTGTCACTTTGTACATCACTCATACTAAGGAATATTGAGTTATTCCCTCTACATCAATGATTCTCAACCAGGGGTAAAATACCCCTTGGGGGATAAAAAAAAATACATGTCAAGGGGTAAATATTTAATGTACCTGATAATGTATAAGTATTGATTTAGAAAACAATGTTTTTTTGTGTGTGTGATACGAATGTACATTACAAAACTTAAATAATTTATTTTTTTTCCGAAATTCTTGCTTTTCTGTCCCTTTATGATGGCGATAATTTTTTTTGTATGGAAGTTAAGGGGTAAATGGAGAAATAGATCAAGCCGAGGGAGTTGATGATGAAGGAAACGTTGAGAGTCCGTGCAGTACATGGTGATGGTTACTGTGGTGATGGTTACTGTGGTAATGGTGACCACCTCACAGCAACATGGTGATGGTTACTGTGATGATGGTTACTGTGGTGATGGTGACCGCCTCACAGCAACATGGTGATGGTTACTGTGGTGATGGTGACCACCTCACAGCAACATGATGATGGTTACTGTGGTGATGGTGACCGCCTCACAGCAACATGGTGATGGTTACTGTGGTGATGGTGACCACCTCACAGCAACATGATGATGGTTACTGTGGTGATGGTTACTGTGGTGATGGTGACCACCTCACAGCAACATGATGATGGTTACTGTGGTGATGGTTACTGTGGTGATGGTGACCACCTCACAGCAACATGATGATGGTTACTGTGGTGATGGTTACTGTGGTGATGGTGACCACCTCACAGCAACATGATGATGGTTACTGTGGTGATGGTTACTGTGGTGATGGTGACCACCTCACAGCAACATGATGATGGTTACTGTGGTGATGGTTACTGTGGTGATGGTGACCACCTCACAGCAACATGATGATGGTTACTGTGGTGATGGTTACTGTGGTGATGGTGACCGCCTCACAGCAACATGATGATGGTTACTGTGGTGATGGTTACTGTGGTGATGGTGACCACCTCACAGCAACATGATGATGGTTACTGTGGTGATGGTTACTGTGGTGATGGTGACCACCTCACAGCAACATGATGATGGTTACTGTGGTGATGGTTACTGTGGTGATGGTGACCACCTCACAGCAACATGATGATGGTTACTGTGGTGATGGTTACTGTGGTGATGGTGACCACCTCACAGCAACATGATGATGGTTATGATGGTTACTGTGGTGATGGTGACCACCTCACATGATGATGGCAACTGATGATGGTTACTGTGGTGATGGTGACCGCCTCACAGCAACATGATGATGGTTACTGTGTGATGGTTACTGTGGATGGTGACCACCTCACAGCAACATGATGATGGTTACTGTGGTGATGGTTACTGTGGTGATGGTGACCACCTCACAGCAACATGATGATGGTTACTGTGGTGATGGTTACTGTGGTGATGGTGACCACCTCACAGCAACATGATGATGGTTACTGTGGTGATGGTGACCACCTCACAGCAACATGATGATGGTTACTGTGGTGATGGTTACTGTGGTGATGGTGACCACCTCACAGCAACATGATGGTTACTGTGGTGATGGTGACCACCTCACAGCAACATGATGATGGTTACTGTGGTGATGGTGACCACCTCACAGCAACATGGTGATGGTTACTGTGGTGATGGTGACCGCCTCACAGCAACATGGTGATGGTTACTGTGCAACATGATGATGGTTACTGTGGTGATGGTGACCACCTCACAGCAACATGATGATGGTTACTGTGGTGATGGTGACCACCTCACAGCAACATGGTGATGGTTACTGTGGTGATGGTGACCACCTCACAGCAACATGATGATGGTTACTGTGGTGATGGTGACCACCTCACAGCAACATGATGATGGTTACTGTGATGATGGTTACTGTGGTGATGGTGACCGCCTCACAGCAACATGATGATGGTTACTGTGGTGATGGTGACCACCTCACAGCAACATGATGATGGTTACTGTGGTGATGGTGACCACCTCACAGCAACATGATGATGGTTACTGTGGTGATGGTGACCACCTCACAGCAACATGATGATGGTTACTGTGGTGATGGTTACTGTGGTGATGGTGACCACCTCACAGCAACATGATGATGGTTACTGTGGTGATGGTTACTGTGGTGATGGTGACCACCTCACAGCAACATGGTGATGGTTACTGTGGTGATGGTGACCACCTCACAGCAACATGGTGATGGTTACTGTGGTGATGGTGACCACCTCACAGCAACATGATGATGGTTACTGTGGTGATGGTTACTGTGGTGATGGTGACCACCTCACAGCAACATGATGATGGTTACTGTGGTGATGGTTACTGTGGTGATGGTGACCACCTCACAGCAACATGATGATGGTTACTGTGGTGATGGTGACCACCTGCAACATGATGATGGTTACTGTGGTGATGGTTACTGTGGTGATGGTGACCACCTCACAGCAACACTGTGGTGATGGTTACTGTGGTGATGGTGACCACCTCACAGCAACATGGTGATGGTTACTGTGGTGATGGTGACCACCTCACAGCAACATGGTGATGGTTACTGTGGTGATGGTGACCACCTCACAGCAACATGATGATGGTTACTGTGGTGATGGTTACTGTGGTGATGGTGACCACCTCACAGCAACATGATGATGGTTACTGTGGTGATGGTTACTGTGGTGATGGTGACCACCTCACAGCAACATGATGATGGTTACTGTGGTGATGGTGACCACCTCACAGCAACATGATGATGGTTACTGTGGTGATGGTTACTGTGGTGATGGTGACCACCTCACAGCAACATGATGATGGTTACTGTGGTGATGGTGACCACCTCACAGCAACATGGTGATGGTTACTGTGGTGATGGTGACCACCTCACAGCAACATGGTGATGGTTACTGTGGTGATGGTGACCTCACAGCAACATGATGATGTTTACTGTGGTGATGGTTACTGTGGTGATGGTGACCACCTCACAGCAACATGGTGATGGTTACTGTGGTGATGGTGACCACCTCACAGCAACATGTGGTGATGGTTACTGTGGTGATGGTGACCACCTCACAGCAACATGGTGATGGTTACTGTGGTGATGGTTACTGTGGTGATGGTGACCGCCTCACAGCAACATGATGATGGTTACTGTGGTGATGGTGACCACCTCACAGCAACATGGTGATGGTTACTGTGGTGATGGTGACCACCTCACAGCAACATGGTGATGGTTACTGTGGTGATGGTGACCACCTCACAGCAACATGGTGATGGTTACTGTGGTGATGGTGACCACCTCACAGCAACATGGTGATGGTTACTGTGGTGATGGTGACCACCTCACAGCAACATGGTGATGGTTACTGTGGTGATGGTGACCACCTCACAGCAACATGGTGATGGTTACTGTGGTGATGGTGACCACCTCACAGCAACATGATGATGGTTACTGTGGTGATGGTGACCACCTCACAGCAACATGGTGATGGTTACTGTGATGATGGTTACTGTGGTGATGGTGACCGCCTCACAGCAACATGGTGATGGTTACTGTGGTGATGGTGACCACCTCACAGCAACATGGTGATGGTTACTGTGGTGATGGTGACCACCTCAAAGCAACATGGTGATGGTTACTGTGGTGATGGTGACCACCTCACAGCAACATGGTGATGGTTACTGTGGTGATGGTGACCACCTCACAGCAACATGATGATGGTTACTGTGGTGATGGTGACCACCTCACAGCAACATGGTGATGGTTACTGTGGTGATGGTGACCACCTCACAGCAACATGATGATGGTTACTGTGGTGATGGTGACCACCTCACAGCAACATGGTGATGGTTACTGTGGTGATGGTGACCGCCTCACAGCAACACTGTGGTGATGGTGACCACCTCACAGTGATGGTTACTGTGGTGATGGTGACCACCTCACAGCAACATGATGATGGTTACTGTGGTGATGGTGACCACCTCACAGCAACATGGTGATGGTTACTGTGGTGATGGTTACTGTGGTGATGGTGACCGCCTCACAGCAACATGGTGATGGTTACTGTGGTGATGGTGACCACCTCACAGCAACATGGTGATGGTTACTGTGGTGATGGTGACCACCTCACAGCAACATGGTGATGGTTACTGTGGTGATGGTGACCACCTCAAAGCAACATGGTGATGGTTACTGTGGTGATGGTGACCACCTCAGAGCAACATGGTGATGGTTACTGTGGTGATGGTGACCACCTCACAGCAACATGATGATGGTTACTGTGGTGATGGTGACCACCTCACAGCAACATGGTGATGGTTACTGTGGTGATGGTGACCACCTCACAGCAACATGGTGATGGTTACTGTGGTGATGGTGACCACCTCACAGCAACATGGTGATGGTTACTGTGATGATGGTTACTGTGGTGATGGTGACCGCCTCACAGCAACATGGTGATGGTTACTGTGGTGATGGTGACCACCTCACAGCAACATGGTGATGGTTACTGTGGTGATGGTGACCACCTCACAGCAACATGGTGATGGTTACTGTGGTGATGGTGACCACCTCACAGCAACATGGTGATGGTTACTGTGGTGATGGTGACCACCTCACAGCAACATGATGATGGTTACTGTGGTGATGGTTCACAGCAACATGATGATGGTTACTGTGGTGATGGTGACCACCTCACAGCAACATGGTGATGGTTACTGTGGTGATGGTGACCACCTCACAGCAACATGGTGATGGTTACTGTGGTGATGGTGACCACCTCACAGCAACATGGTGATGGTTACTGTGGTGATGGTGACCACCTCACAGCAACATGGTGATGGTTACTGTGGTGATGGTGACCACCTCACAGCAACATGGTGATGGTTACTGTGGTGATGGTGACCACCTCACAGCAACATGGTGATGGTTACTGTGGTGATGGTGACCACCTCACAGCAACATGGTGATGGTTACTGTGGTGATGGTGACCACCTCACAGCAACATGGTGATGGTTACTGTGGTGATGGTGACCACCTCACAGCAACATGATGATGGTTACTGTGGTGATGGTGACCACCTCACAGCAACATGGTGATGGTTACTGTGGTGATGGTGACCACCTCACAGCAACATGGTGATGGTTACTGTGGTGATGGTGACCACCTCACAGCAACATGATGATGGTGATGGTTACTGTGGTGATGGTGACCACCTCACAGCAACATGATGATGGTTACTGTGGTGATGGTGACCACCTCACAGCAACATGGTGATGGTTACTGTGGTGATGGTGACCGCCTCACAGCAACATGATGATGGTTACTGTGGTGATGGTGACCACCTCACAGCAACATGATGATGGTTGCTGTGGAGATGGTGACCACCTCACAGCAACATGGTGATGGTTACTGTGGTGATGGTTACTGTGGTGATGGTGACCACCTCACAGCAACATGATGATGGTTACTGTGGTGATGGTTACTGTGGTGATGGTTACTGTGGTGATGGTTACTGTGGTGATGGTTACTGTGGTGATGGTGACCACCTCACAGCAACATGATGATGGTTACTGTGGTGATGGTTACTGAGGTGATGGTGACCACCTCACAGCAACATGGTGATGGTTACTGTGGTGATGGTGACCACCTCACAGCAACATGATGATGGTTACTGTGGTGATGGTTACTGTGGTGATGGTGACCACCTCACAGCAACATGATGATGGTTACTGTGGTGATGGTTACTGTGGTGATGGTTACTGTGGTGATGGTGACCACCTCACAGCAACATGATGATGGTTACTGTGGTGATGGTGACCACCTCACAGCAACATGATGATGGTTACTGTGGTGATGGTGACCACCTCACAGCAACATGATGATGGTTACTGTGGTGATGGTGACCACCTCACAACAACATGTGATGGTTACTGTGGTGATGGTGACCACCTCACAGCAACATGCAACATGATGATGGTTACTGTGGTGATGGTGACCACCTCACAGCAACATGGATGATGGTTACTGTGGTGATGGTGACCACCTCACAGCAACATGATGATGGTTACTGTGGTGATGGTGACCACCTCACAGCAACATGATGATGGTTACTGTGGTGATGGTTACTGTGGTGATGGTGACCACCTCACAGCAACATGATGATGGTTACTGTGGTGATGGTTACTGTGGTGATGGTGACCACCTCACAGCAACATGATGATGGTTACTGTGGTGATGGTTACTGTGGTGATGGTGACCACCTCACAGCAACATGATGATGGTTACTGTGGTGATGGTGACCACCTCACAGCAACATGATGATGGTTACTGTGGTGATGGTTACTGTGGTGATGGTGACCACCTCACAGCAACATGGTGATGGTTACTGTGGTGATGGTGACCACCTCACAGCAACATGGTGATGGTTACTGTGGTGATGGTGACCACCTCACAGCAACATGGTGATGGTTACTGTGGTGATGGTGACCACCTCACAGCAACATGATGATGGTTACTGTGGTGATGGTGACCACCTCACAGCAACATGATGATGGTTACTGTGGTGATGGTTACTGTGGTGATGGTGACCACCTCACAGCAACATGATGATGGTTACTGCAACATGGTGATGGTTACTGTGGTGATGGTGACCACCTCACAGCAACATGGTGATGGTTACTGTGGTGATGGTGACCACCTCACAGCAACATGATGATGGTTACTGTGGTGATGGTGACCACCTCACAGCAACATGATGATGGTTACTGTGGTGATGGTTACTGTGGTGATGGTTACTGTGGTGATGGTTACTGTGGTGATGGTGACCACCTCACAGCAACATGATGATGGTTACTGTGGTGATGGTGACCACCTCACAGCAACATGATGATGGTTACTGTGGTGATGGTGACCACCTCACAGCAACATGATGATGGTTACTGTGGTGATGGTTACTGTGGTGATGGTGACCACCTCACAGCAACATGATGATGGTTACTGTGGTGATGGTGACCACCTCACAGCAACATGATGATGGTTACTGTGGTGATGGTGACCACCTCACAGCAACATGGTGATGGTTACTGTGGTGATGGTGACCACCTCACAGCAACATGATGACTGTGGTGATGGTGACCACCTCACAGCAACATGATGATGGTTACTGTGGTGATGGTTACTGTGGTGATGGTGACCACCTCACAGCAACATGATGATGGTTACTGTGGTGATGGTGACCACCTCACAGCAACATGATGATGGTTACTGTGGTGATGGTTACTGTGGTGATGGTGGCCTCACAGCAACATGATGATGGTTACTGTGGTGATGTTGACCACCTCACAGCAACATGATGATGGTTACTGTGGTGATGGTTACTGTGGTGATGGTGACCACCTCACAGCAACATGATGATGGTTACTGTGGTGATGGTGACCACCTCACAGCAACATGATGATGGTTACTGTGGTGATGGTTACTGTGGTGATGGTGACCGCCTCACAGCAACATGATGATGGTTACTGTGGTGATGGTTACTGTGGTGATGGTGACCACCTCACAGCAACATGATGATGGTTACTGTGGTGATGGTGACCACCTCACAGCAACATGATGATGGTTACTGTGGTGATGGTGACCACCTCACAGCAACATGATGATGATGTGATTACTCACAGTGGTGATGGTTACTGTGGTGATGGTGACCACCTCACAGCAACATGATGATGGTTACTGTGGTGATGGTGACCACCTCACAGCAACATGATGATGGTTACTGTGGTGATGGTTACTGTGGTGATGGTGACCACCTCACAGCAACATGGTGATGGTTACTGTGGTGATGGTGACCGCCTCACAGCAACTTGATGATGGTTACTGTGGTGATGGTGACCGCCTCACAGCAACATGGTGATGGTTACTGTGGTGATGGTGACCACCTCACAGCAACATGGTGATGGTTACTGTGGTGATGGTGACCACCTCACAACAACATGATGATGGTTACTGTGGTGATGGTGACCACCTCACAGCAACATGGTGATGGTTACTGTGGTGATGGTGACCACCTCACAACAACATGATGATGGTTACTGTGGTGATGGTGACCACCTCACAGCAACATGGTGATGGTTACTGTGGTGATGGTGACCACCTCACAGCAACATGGTGATGGTTACTGTGGTGATGGTGACCACCTCACAACAACATGATGATGGTTACTGTGGTGATGGTGACCACCTCACAGCAACATACTCACCTTATTCTTCTGCTAACTTTACGTCTGCTTCCAAGTCTTCACTCTGCCATTTATATCTGGCACACACACACACACACACACACCCACACCCACACACACACACACACACACACACACACACACACACCCACACCCTCACACACACCCTCACCACAGAACTGCAGGAGGCCAAGAGAAGAATACGATGAGAGCAACAGAGCAATGATCAACACACTAGCCGAGGTGGCCAGGAGAGCACACATGGGGGGAGCAAAGTTACTAGTTATGGGTGATTTCAATCACAAGGAGATTGACTGGGAAAACCTGGAGCCCCATGGGGGTCCCGAAACATGGAGAGCCAAGATGATGGATGTGGTACTGGAGAACCTCATGCATCAACATGTTAGAGACACTACCAGAGAGAGAGGAGAGGATGAACCAGCAAGGTTGGACCTTGTATTCACCATGAGTAGTTCGGACATCGAGGGTATCATGTATGAAAGGCCCCTGGGAGCTAGTGATCATGTGGTTCTGTGCTTCGACTACATAGTTGAGCTCCAAGTGGAGAGAGTAGCAGGAATAGGCTGGGAAAAACCAAACTACAAAAGGGGGAACTACTCAGGCATGAGGAACTTCCTTCAAGACATTCAGTGGGAGAGGGAACTGACAGGAAAACCAGTACAAGAAATGATGGACTATGTAGCAACAAAATGCAAGGAGGCAGAGGAGAGGTTTGTTCCCAAGGGAAACAGAAATAATGGGAAGAACAGAACGAGTCCTTGGTTCACCCAAAGGTGTAGGGAGGCAAAAACTAGGTGTAATAGAGAATGGAAAAGGTACAGAAGACAGAGAACTCAGGAAAATAAAGAAATCAGCCGAAGAGCCAGAAACGAATATGCACAGATAAGAAGGGAGGCTCAGAGACAATATGAAAATGACATAGCATCAAAAGTAAAGACTGACCCGAAGCTGTTGTACAGCCACATCAGGAGGAAAACAACAGTCAAGGACCAGGTAATCAGACTGAGGAAGGGTGATGGGGAATTCACAAGAAACGACCGAGAGGTATGTCAGGAGCTCAACACAAGATTTAAAGAGGTATTTACAGTGGAAACCAGTAGGACTCCAAGAAATCAGAACAGGGGGGCACACCAGCAAGTGCTGGATGAGGTACATATAACCAAGGAGGAGGTGAAGAAGCTGCTATGCGAACTTGACACCTCAAAGGCGGTGGGACCAGACAACATCTCTCCATGGGTCCTTAAAGAGGGAGCAGAGATATTGTGTGAGCCATTAACAAAGATCTTCAACACATCATTTGAAACTGGGCAACTCCCTGAGGTATGGAAAATGGCAAATGTAGTCCCAATTTTTAAAAAGGGAGACAGACATGAGGCACTAAACTACAGACCTGTATCTCTAACGTGTATAGTATGCAAGGTCATGGAGAAGATCATCAGGAGGAGAGTGGTGGGGCACCTGGAAAGAAACAAGTGTATAATTGACAACCAGCACGGTTTCAGGGAAGGAAAATCCTGTGTCACAAACCTACTAGAGTTTTATGACAAGGTGACAGAAGTAAGACAAGAGAGAGAGGGGTGGATCGACTGCGTATTTTTGGACTGCAAGAAGGCTTTCGACACAGTTCCTCACAAGAGGTTACTGCAAAAGCTAGAGGACCAGGCACACATAACAGGAAAGGCACTGCAATGGATCAGAGAATATCTGACAGGGAGGAAACAACGAGTCATGGTACGCGACGAGGTGTCAGAGTGGGCGCCTGTGACAAGCGGGGTTCCACAGGGGTCAGTCCTAGGACCTGTGCTGTTCTTGGTATACGTGAACGACATAACGGAAGGGATAGACTCAGAAGTGTCCTTGTTTGCAGACGATGTGAAGTTAATGAGAAGAATCGAATCGGACGAGGATCAGGCAGGACTACAAAGAGATCTGGACAGGCTACAAGCCTGGTCCAGCAACTGGCTCCTAGAATTTAACCCTGCCAAATGCAAAGTCATGAAGATTGGGGAAGGGCAAAGAAGACCGCAGACACAATATAGTTTAGATGGCCAAAGACTGCAAACCTCACTAAAGGAAAAAGATCTGGGGGTGAGTATAACACCGAGCATATCTCCTGAGGCGCACATCAATCAGATAACTGCTGCAGCATACGGGCGCCTGGCAAACCTACGGATAGCGTTCCGATACCTCAGTAAGGATTCGTTTAAGACTCTGTACACCATCTACGTCAGGCCCATACTGGAGTATGCAGCACCAGTTTGGAATCCACACCTAGTCAAGCACGTCAAGAAATTAGAGAAAGTGCAAAGGTTTGCAACAAGACTAGTCCCAGAGCTACGGGGA